>NC_141139.1:38891706-39051706 GCF_053477565.2 Lygodium microphyllum | reverse complement strand
GACTGAGAGAGGGGTTTCACATCATGATGGATGTATTCATATGAAGGGATATTCAAATGAATACATCCCAATTGCACCTTGAAGACATGTGCATGACCTGTATGTAAGTTAGTAAAAGACCCACTTGGGTTTTGTGTGTGAGAAACAAATTGGAATCTCGCTCCAAATGTTGCTTGCTATAGCAAATCCTATTGCAATCAATCATATGATATAAAGCATGTATGTTTCAAATTTAATGCATTTGATGGCTAATCTAATGTTTTCTAGGATTTTTTCTTGTTTCTAAATTTTAAGGATAGTTGATATGCACCTCACTGTTAACACATATTTGATGCAACATGGAGGCTTTTGTAGCAACTTGCTTGCTATAGCAAATCCTATTGTAATCAATCATATGGTATAAAGATACATGTTTCAAATTTAATGCATTGGAAGGCTAATCTACTGTTATCTAGGATTTTTTCTTGTTTCTAAATTTTAAGGATAGTTGATATGCACCTCAATGTTAACATGTTTTATGCAACATGGAGGCTTTTGTAGCAAACAAGAATGTGTCTGAAGCAAATGTTGTACAATGCACTCCCAACATGCAAATGAATATGGGCAAGGAGAAAGAGATTACAAGGAAGAAGGCAATTTGTCATGCACTCAAACATGTTGGAGGATATGATAGTTCTATAGGGTTCTTGAGAATCATTCATTGCTTGGATAGGATTAAGAAGCAAGTGAAAACATTATTTCGTCGTCAAAGAGCTTCGATTTCTCTTAGTGAGAATATTGATAGCCGTCTACAAAGAATTGAGAGAATGTTGGAGGAGAAATACAAAGAGAATCTTGGTGATGGAGTGAGGATACATGATGAGTTAAAAGAAATCAAGGGCTATGTAGGGGAGATATATGACCATATTCAAAAATATTGGCCACATATTGGATCCTTGGATAATCATGACGAGAAGATGAAATATCTTATTGATTGTGCAAGTCGTATAAAAGATGGAGTATATGAGTTAATTGCTCACAAAAATGAGAGCTTGGTCACACCCGAGAACATTGCCCTTGATGTACAACTTACTTCTTTGAAAATTTGTCTTAATAGGTTTTCTACAATGTTAACCCAAATGAATCATTGTGTAGGCTCATCCCCTTGCACTAGAGAATATTACCCCTGATGTGCCTCTTACTTCTTTCAAAGTTTATTTTGATAGGTTTTTAGCAATGTTAACTTGGATGAATCATCAGCACATCCTTCAATCCATGCTTTGGCTCATCCCCTTACACTAGAGAACATTGCCCTTGATGTGCAACTTATTTCTTTCAAAGTTTATTTTGATAGGTTTTTGACAATGTTAACTTGGATGAATCATAAGCACATCCTCCAATCCATGCTATATATATATATATATATATATATATAGCATGGATTGGAGGATGTACTTATGATTCATCCAAGTTAACATATATATATATATATATATATATATATATATATATATATATATATATATATATATATATATATATATATAAAACCTCTACAAGGCTTCTTAAATGAGTACATGTATATATATATACATATACATATACATATATATATATACATACATACATACATATATACATATATATAGACACACACACACACACACACACATATATATATATATATTGAAATACATTATCTATCTCTTCAAAATTCTCTCTCTTCAAAATTATAAAACTTTTTTAAAACCATTAAAATGGTTTTTTTTTTCATCTTACCTTGAAAGAATAGTTTGAAATGTGTGTGTGTGTGTCTCTCCTCTATAAGGCTTCTTAAATGAGTTATATATTTGATTTGATTGATGAAAATCTCCATTTTGAAATACATTGTCTATCTCTTCCAAATTATAAAACTTTTTTAGAACCATTTTAATGTTTTCTTTTTCCATCTTTCACCTTAGTATTCATTCAGTTTGGAGTCTTAAACACTTTTGGATCTACAACATCTTTGAGCATTTGGCAAGCCCTATATACATATGTAGATGAATGAACATTCACCATTAGCATATTGGATCTAATGCATGTCTATTCTTTCACTTTCGAGTCTAGGATACCCTCAAGACTAGCATATCTTCAAGTTTGAGTTATGCTTGCTAGGCCTTCAACAACGAGTGTCATGTGTAGATGTGGATGAATGGGCATCCATTAGAGAGAGGGAGATTATTAGTTGGCCTTTGGCAAGCATCATATATACATGTACTCATGAATGGCCATTTACTCATGTTCTCATGTGTGATTGTTTTTTTATCTTTGAGTCTAGATCAGCTTCAATTTAGGGTTTTCAATTGCAAATGTGTTTACCAATTATATTTTGAATAGCTTTGGGATTTCTCTATTGAAACTCTTATACTCTCTTAAAAGTTTCATGTATTCATCATGGAATAAAGCAAAGCCATGGACAATTTTCTAAAGCCATGGACAGTATTCCAAGCATAATATATTCGACTACATTGTATGGAGTTGATTCAATGGAATTAAAGAAAAATGCCACGACATCATCTCTTAAATGCTTGCCTGTTTGGAGCTATTCGCTTGGGTATGGGAGATGGTTCTAATTGTATTTAGATCAAGGTGTTGTATACTTTTTTTGGATTTCAAGCATAATATATTCGACTCCATTGTATGGAGATGACTCAATGGAATTAAAGAAAAATGCCACGACAACGTCTCTTAAAAGCTAGCCTGTTTGGAGCTAGTCGCAAGGGTATGGGAGATGGTTCTAATTGTATTTACATCAAGGGGTTGTATACTTTTTTTGGAGATAATTATTTGTATATTCTGTAATAATTGAGTGGCCAAATGAACAATCACAGCTAAGGAGGAGGATTTGCTCGGGATGAAGCTTATGGGCTATTATTGTCGCACTTATTATTTAAAAGTGCTTGGACCACCACTTTTTTATGATGATGTGTGCTTCCTTTCTGTGAGGTCTACATTGGTTTTGACATAACAAAGCTAAACTGAGTAAAATGTATTGGGTGCCTACAAGGTGATGTGATTTCTCTTTCTTGAGGTTTCATCTATAGAGAAAGAGGCATAGTGTCTTGCAATCTAGATAGAACTTTATTGATTTTTGCAATGTAATGCATATGAGAGTAATATTCTGCATAGAATGCATAGTGATGGTCTTTGTGGGGTTGCATTTCATGGGCTAAGAAATTATGTAGCACTTTTGATGTGACAAACTTAAACTAAGCTAGACTAGATGTATGAAGTTTAAAGATTACCTTATAAAAAAAATTATTGCCTCTTACATTTGTAAAGAAATAACTCTACTACTATTTTTGTCATGGCCAATGTAATTTTTGAATCTCAATTATGTCTTCAATTAGTACTAACATAATTTCATGTTTTATTATATGCACATGCGTTGGTTTCTCTCCCTCTCTTTCACAAGCGCACACACACACACGCTTTCTCTACATCTCTTGCATTTAGGAAGGTAATGATAATGAAAAAAGCTTTGAAAATCATTTAGATGTCTAGTTTGTAGTTAAAGGTTGTGTTCGAATTTGCATATGCATTTGTTTGGCTCTCCCTCTCACTCTCTCTCTCTCTCTCTCTCTCTCTCTCTCTCTTAGTGAGACACATGTATAACATTCAACAAAGTTGTTAGTACTGGAAATCATTTAAAAATCCTAATGTTTTAGGTATATTGCACACTCCTATTAAAGAATAATATATTTGGATCTGAGTTATAAGCTTAGGGATCGCTTGCTAATTAGATAGAACTTTTTCTCTTTGAATGGGATCTTTAATTATATAAAATATATCATTCTAGATTTAAATTGCTACAATGTTTTGAATAATGTAATTTTAGATTGATTATATTTTCAAGTTTTTTTAAAAATAATAATCTCAATCAAGTCTCTCCTTGAAAGAAGGCATGGTCTCTCTTGATGTGAGAGTTTTGTGAGAATCCAATCGTCAATATGGAATTAACAAGACAATTAGTAGAGATCAAGTATTATGTTTTCATAGGCATAGATTCAACTGTATGCAACATAAGCGATGACAAGTTGCTAGGCTTAACACTCAAATGGTTCAACTAACTCTAGTCAAAACATAATCGAAAGGGGCACAAAGAGATGTGTTCTGCTTTGGTTGGGTGCCAAAACATTTCATAAAGAAATTCTAAGTCATGATAGATTGATTCATGTGGGTGCCAAAACATTTCATTGTGGGTTCCAAAACATTTCATAAAGAAGTTCTCACATCGGGATTCTAGATGGAAATAGTGAATCAATTGAACAACAATTTGCTATGAATTATAATTACAATACTAGAAATCACCAATATCTGTGAAATGCTATGATTGATGAGTCACGTGTCAATAATACTCCAACCTTTAGCCCCCAAAATGGAGATCTTTGATCCATTTTGCAAGCTTTACCTATAATGGATATTCATCCTGCAACTACAATATTGTTCTTAAGATGAGTTTCCTCCCTATCTATTGCTACTAAAGATGAATGCATCTATTATTCTACTTAAACATCACAATTCGTGCTTGACATACATATAAAATGATTTTTATGCCATGTCCGATAGGCATATTATCAATAGTAACGAATTACTTCCTACATTACAATTAAGAGGTTGCTTATTTATTTACAAATTTCTACTTACAATTGAATTAACTATCCAACTTCAAAGTATCATAAGGGGTTGCAATACATTTTACATACAATAAAAGTGTGTGAAATTTTAGGAAGGATTACAAAAGTCGTTCGGCATTTTTATAATGATGTCAATATAGAGATTTTTTGAGGTGGTTCATTGTCGATATACTCAATGTTTTTCAAGAGCATATGGATTGAACTGACAAAGATAAGAAGGTTTGAACAATCTTACACTAAAAGAATTTCAAAAGAATGGTCTATCATATATGCTTATAAGGGTCATTCGGCATTTCAATAATCTCAATATAGATATTTTACTTCCAATTTTTATTGAGGTGGTACATTATAAATATACTCAATGTTTTTAAGTGCATATAGATTAAACCTAAAGAGATATGATGTTTCAACAATCTTATAGTAATAAAATATCAAGCAATCTTACACTAATAAAATATCAAGAGGATGGTCTATCATATGAATTCAAAGACCTCAAATGCTTTTGTGACATTACAACAAGCTTTGACAATTTCTAGCATGCAGTTTGAGTATAGTAGGCTAAGACTTCTTTTAAAATCAAACAATCTTTGACAATTGTATTTGCATTTGGATTGTAGCTTTCAAAAACTTTAAGTGCAAAGAAAACTATCATGTTTCCTATATTATTGACCAAGATAAGAAGAGCTAATAAAACTTCACGTAAGTTGTGTTCAAAAATGAAATTATTCCCAATGATTATTCAAAGAGTAAGCTTTAATTTGGTTAGATTGAATTTTTAAATTTTTATTAGCATTGGAACATTTGGATACAAATGCATAAGCACTATCAAGGATAAAAATTGTGGTTGGTTGATTCTTGACTTTAATTGAAAGGTTATTAGTGTAATGTATACGACAAACTTTAGTTTTGTGCTATTACTTGCCTCTATCATTCATGAGCTTATTGGTAATGTTTAGAGATTCCCTTCACTTGTAATTTGTGTAGATGAATAGCTGGAAAGATGAAAAGAGAGAACAAATGTTGTTACAAATAGAAGCAATAAAAAGGAAAGAGAGAAAGAGGAGAGAAGGAGAGAGGTGTGACAAATATGTAAGAGAAAAATCACAAGGTGTAAAAAAGGATGAGAGATTCGCAACAATGAGATAGATAAAAAAGAGAGAAACCAGTGAGCAAACATGTAACCTCTTGCACTCAAGGATGCTAAAGAAGAATAAGTGATCATGTTAAGGTCGTTCAATTGTGTAGATATTAAATCATATTCATGTTAGAGTTATGCAATGGAAATGACACATAATGGCCCTGCAGTATTCTCTCTTGCTCTTTATAATAGAAGACGTTAGGGAAAACACTGATATTCATCAAATCCCCGTCCCTGAGCCAGAATTGTACGCCATTTTTCACAACTAGCACAAGTCCCAAAACTGTGATAACACCAAAAAACCATTGGACAGTTTTGGGAAACTCCACCACAGCATACGGGCTGAACGTACGGCCTCTCTAAAAGACGGGCGTTAGAAGAGCAGGCGACAGGTAGGTTGGACATCTATGGTTGACCAATGTGGCAAGAGAATTTCCACTTGTTAAGAAGCCGGGCATGATCATCAGTTTCCAATGATCTACGTACCCAGTTATCTCTAGATGAATGGCCAACATACTTGTTCGGATCCATTGTTGGAAATCGAATAGATCTAGGCCTGATGCTTACCCCAGAAACATGCTACTTAGCCCAAACATGCCGACGCGCTGCGGCGTTTGGTTTCTAATTCAATTTCATGGAAGCGGCTTCTCTTAATATTGCATCAGTAACGTACTAGAAAACACAATAAATTGGCAGAACCCATCAATTACGGAGACCTTGAGAGCCAAAGAAATGTGTACCAAGCTGCTAGTCAGGCCGGGCAAGAAAGCCCCGCCTAAGAATGAAACAGTACTTGGTGCATATCAATGTAGCTTGCAGTAGTAGTTAGGCAGAAGGTCGTAGAGATCAAGACCAGCGCTCGACCGTCCACAAGCACAACTTAATTTGAAGGTGCAAACTCAAACAAAGACAGAATAATCGTAGCAGAGAATCTCCTCAGGCCAAATTTCTTTCCCATAATTTCAACACGCATTAGGGCTATCACTGGCCAGCACCCTATGCAGATGCCAGCTCTCAAGGAAAACTTTGTCGTCATTGGAGACCTCTAAACATTCGGGGCAAACAGCAGCGCTCCATTTGTGGACAAAAACGAAGGAGAAAGATGAACGCCTGCCCCATTTGACTCTATGAGCTTTAAACAGCAACAGATTCAGAGAGATAGTCACAGAGACCAGCCAAATGAATGCATCAAAACTGAAAGACCAGAAGATATAGGCTGAAATAGTTGGACCAGGCGAAGGTCCAGAGCACCATGAAAACGACTCACTATTTAGTCGCTCACAACCTCACGCATGATAGCCTGTTCCAGGTCGCATACAAACCAAAGGAGAAAGCAGCATGCGACGGCTGACCCTCAGGCAGGCTAAAAATTCCAGACAGCACCACAGCCACCACACGGCTTTAAGAGAAGCCTCGTACAAGCAAAGACTCTGAGAGCACCATATACAAGGTAAGGACCTTGAAAAGTCGAACAAACTACCATCAAAGCGTCTTCTTGGAAGAGGGAACTCAAGCGTGCTTCTATGCAGGATTCTAGCAACAGGTAGAGAACCGATGTGATGCTTGATCTTGACACAGAGAGCGCCATGGCCATAGACATGCTCCTGCAACACGAAGCATTGTTACTTGATCTCGCACGCTCGTAGGGGCCGCTTCTGCACAAGCAATTCGACCAGAGAGGCCCGGGGTTGAGAGCGTGCTGACACACAAAACAGACTCGCGCGATGTTTAGGAGTCCACTCAAGGGATTTATGAGCTGATAGGTTAGGGTTTCTTTCAAATCTTCACCTTCTAGGGTTCCCTACCCCTCATGTTATTTGGTCTAATGCGATTTGTATTGAAGAGGGTTGAGTTGTTAAGCACCCCCCTTTGATAAAGTGACAATGAAATATGTCTATTGTCAAGGTTAGATCGTATGTTGGATTAGTTGGGCAATGCCAATTATTTAACATCTATAAACTTGACATCATGGGTATTGGCAAATGCCATTGAACCCACAAAGACACTTCCAAAATAGCATTCAAAACACCTATGGGACTCTTCCAATTTAAGATCATGTCATTTGGATTAACAAAACCTCTAGGTACATTCCAAAGAAGAGGCAATAATTTATTTTAGGACTTAATAGAAAACTAAATCTTTGTGATTTACTTAGATGATACTTTAATACACATTATCACATGGACAACCCATTTAGAAGTTTTACATAGGCTACAAGAACATAACTTAAAAATTCAACACAAGAATTGCACAATTTGCACTACAATATGAAACTTTTTGGGGCTATATCATTTCATCAAAAACATGTCAAAGTTGAACCAACAAAGATAATAAAACAACTTTAAAGATTTCTAAGCCTTATGGCAAAGCTCGATTAAGTTCCTAATGTTGCATCAATCATATATCCATTACGAAAACTTCCCAAAAAAGGTGAAAAGTACAAATGGATAATAGAATATGAAAATCTTTTAAATAATTGAAACAATTCATAAGTCAATCCTCAGTATTACAATACCCTAATTTCGAGCCTTTCATGTCGAAGAATGATGCTTTATATGCTTTATATGTGGGACTTGGAGTGGTTCTATTTCAAGATCAAGAATGGAAAGGATGGCAACCTATGCATTACATAAGAAGAAGGTTAATGAAGGCAAAAAAAAATTAGACAACAATAAAAAAAAGGAACTATTGGCAATCATTTGGTCTTTTGCCAAACTTCATCCATATCTTCATGTACAAGAGATAATAGTAGGAACAAACCACCATTTGTTGACAACTTTGATCAACAAGCAACATCCTCCACCATTCGTTGACAACTTTGATTGACAAACAACATCCTCCGAGATGATTGTTAAGATGGGTACTAGCACTACATGAATTTCAATAACTTCAAAATTAAGCGTTGTAAAGGAAGTACCAATGTGATAGTTGATGCATTGAATAGGAGTTTACCAATACAAGATTTGAACTAGTCGAATAACCTCCAAGCCCCAAGCCTCATACTAGTGGGCCAACATCTTTCAATTGTCAAACTAGGCATGCCTTGTGTGTGCAAAGAAAACAATGGATAGACTTTCCCTTGGCTGTTGGGGTAGTGTGTAATCGGCCTCTCTCTCTCTCTCTCTCTCTCTCTCTCTCTCTCTCTCTCTCTCTCTCTCTCTCTCTCTCTCTCTCTCTCTCTCTCTCTCTCTCTCTCTCTCTCTCTCTCTCTCTCTCTCTCTCTCTCTCTCTCTCTCTCTCTCTCTCTCTCTCTCTCTCTCTCTCTCTCATGTGTGCGTGCATACGTTCATGGGGTGGGGGGGAGTTGACCTCTACTCTTGCCGTAGGCTCTTTCTACACCACTTTTGGTCCTGCTTGGTCGTCATTAGGGCTCTTCAAATCAACATGGTGTGAGCCTTTGAGCTTAAGGTTTTCCCTCTCCCAAGGTAACTCTGCCTTTTTTTGTCAATCGAAATATGGGGATGCAGGTGGTGCCCAATAGTAACACCTTTATGCAATATATTAGAAAAAACCAAAAGATTTAAAGCTCTTATAAGTTGGATAGTTTTATATTATAACTCCCAATAATCACAAGCCAAAAAATCTCAAAGTCTTAAGCCTTTACTTGATCTACATATTCAACATATTCCATCTTGTTGGGAGCCAATACTCAAAAGAGAGGAAAATATATCTCACAAGAAGGGGTAGCTAGAAGAAAGTCACATCCTATTAGAAGAGGATGAATAGTTTACTACATGTCTACAGGGCCTTTCATCCAAAAGAGTTTCAGCTACCTCATGGTTTAATTGAAACAGCTTATGTATCTATTATGTACTAGTCCTAGCCAAATTTAGTAGAGAGATGCCTTGTAAATCATATGAGTTCAGAGTTTCTAAGAGAGCTAAGTAAAAGAATTTGATACTAGCACCATTGCCATATCAAATAATTGTTGTGAGGGCATCATCCCATTGGACATCTTATGTTTTGTATTCAGCTACAACAAGAAGTGGATAAATGTATTGGTCATTTATATGCTTATATTTGTATATGTAATGGATAGGATCAACTTATAAAATACTAACTTTGATTAGCTATTGTGAAGAGGAACTATTGATGGGGTGGTTGGCTATTTAGTTGGTAGGTCTTCCTAACAATATGAGGGTCATGATCAAAAGAGTAGCATGGATGCCCATAAGCCATGCATGCATGCATCAATGGGCCTATATCACAACTCATCTCTAACGCTAGTCCCCAAGGAGGACACGACACCTCCAAAAAACATTGTATAAGGCCCAACTGTGCTTCACACTAACTTTGAGGCTAGACTCCTTATTGCCAACCTCCGTTTTCCTGCCCATATCTAGCAAGTAGTATCAAAGTGTGTGTCACCCAAAGTCTACATTATATCTATGTTTGAATATTGCAAGTGTACTGAAGCCAAGTCTCCACAACATCAAAGCATATAGAGAAGGTATGCATACAAATTGTTAAATGCACCATGCAATCACCTACATGAAAGCATCAATCATCATCTCCTTAGTTGGAACAATGTCCTTCACAATAAGCCTATGGACAATATCTAACTCTAAATAGCGTGCATGTCTGTCAATCTTCAGCTATGAATGATGGGTGCATGATCTCTAGCTCTAAATAGTGTGCATGCCTTCAATCCTAAGTGCTAAAAAAGAAGAAGTGCATCTTTCCAAAATCCTCATTTCTAATTGAGGATGTAAAAATCCTACCCATATCTATGCAATATTTGACCCCTAATAAGTAGAGAACTAGATCACAATCATGAACCATGTGTAGCAGAGAGTATGACAAGGGCACATGGAGAACATATGAGGTTGAACAATTTGCTACTCTATGAAAGTAAAAGAGAATTGGCATTCCCAAAAAAGGAATTTAGGTATTTGCACTAGACTGACAAAGAGAGAATTTGAGAAATATACCTCTCTGAATACTCTCATGTGAAGCAAACTCCATGGGGGCGAGATCGACAAAGTCATTAGACACCATAGCTATCAATTTAAAGTGTAACACTCTGAATTGCACACATTCCAACCAAAAATACGATAATCCATTGAGTACCTATCAATATGGTTATGTTTCCTTGGTCACATAAATTTTCTTTCTACAAGACCCTCTCCTGGCTAGAGGAAAAACAAGGAGGAGGATCCTCAAAGGTATGTTTGGCAAAGTCAATAGTACAAAGATCAAAACTCACTTAAATCTCACTCTTTGCTTGTGTAGGAGGACCACCTCCAAGTCTTTTGATCTTTTCAAAATTTTGCCTCTCACTTGGCAACACGTTAGGTGGGGGCATGTCCAATCAGCATGGGCAATTCTTGATCTCATATTGAGAAAGCCCTTTCATGTCATCCTCGTAGATGGTGGACTCTTTGTTTGTAACATCCACCGACTACTTGCCGGTCATGCCAATAAGTCCGATTCCTTAAGTGGAGGAAATACTAGCTATTGAAATAAAGAAGCATGTTACATATTCACAATAATATACTTGCCAACAACTGAGCAAAAAATCATCTTATTTTCAATGGAGACACACAATATTAGCTATCAAGTTCAACTCCCTCCACTCCTTCCCCTATAGCGAGGGATTGATTATGTAAGAACCTGCGGATGCATAAAGATTCAAGCAAACAATCACACTCACCTCTTTTAGAAATTAGCTATCACACATATATGTGCAAAACTCTTAGCCAAGTGACAAGCTCACCTTTTGTATGCAATTAGTTGTCATAATCCTAGATATATATGTAGAAGAAAAAACTTATTTGTTCATGCATAAGGTGCCAACAAAGTGATGCCACCTCAATGAGCCTATTGGGATCAATTATAGTGTTGACCACCCTCAGATGCCATGACTTATTGTCCCAATGATTATTTGAGATATGCTCTATCCATGCATGATGCCAGGAGGCATATTACACAGTGGATTCCATGAGGTTTTATGGTGGATTCCGTAAACTTTTATTACCGGGGCTCATACACAAAGTGGATTCTTTGTGCGAGAAGTTGATGGGGACGCCTATCCTTTTCGGGCGTTTTGTTAATTTAGTGTGTACATGGGTGATTCCATAGCGGGTGATTCCGCAAAATACATATTAAATTAATAAATGTTTATGAGTTTAGAGTGCGCACTCGTGATAAATTAAGGTTAGGATTGATTTCTAACCAATTGATTTCTAACCAATTGATTTATTTATGTAGATGAAGACTGCTAGGTATTCACTTTTGTCGGTTTAATTGTATTATTTTACTAACGATTGTGAATGCTTCAGTTGATGTGTAGAGATAGCAGCAGTGGCGGTGGAAAGCATTGGAGGATAGCATGTATTCGAGTTATCATCTATATTTTGATGGGCGCATACCTTAGGCATGGCGCCTATATTTTGTCGCGCTTATTTATCAAGGCGTTTGATATTTATTTATTATTTTTGTATGCGCATGGACGCACGATTTAGATATTTGTATTTGGACATTGTATTGGGTATGCTTGACTTCTTGGGCGCCCTCCCATTAGCTTTATTTCTATTTGGCACTAAAGCAAACTCAAAAGCCAAAAGCGTGCTATTTTGTAATTTGGGCTATTATTTGAGTTTGAAGATGATTAATACATAAAATACATGCTTTGTAGAGTGCTCACACAAGGCATGGGGGAAGATTGCACCCAATTGGTCTCTTGTTCATGTCGTGCAAGCCTTCTACATTGATTTGTGTGCAAAAAGTAGAGTTCTTTTGTTCTTGGGGACCTTCTGACGCTCACTACGCGCGCTTATGGCATCTGATCTGCGCACTAGTGGTATCAGAGCGAAGCTGAGATCGAGAGCTTCCAATCGCTACCTAACTTGAGCAAAGGCGGAGCTCCTGGAACGATCGAGCTCTACAGTGAGTTTCATCGCGAATGGTCGATACTGGTGGATTCTT
Source organism: Lygodium microphyllum (assembly GCF_053477565.2). Lineage (NCBI taxonomy): Eukaryota > Viridiplantae > Streptophyta > Polypodiopsida > Schizaeales > Lygodiaceae > Lygodium > Lygodium microphyllum. The sequence continues at coordinate 39,038,983 of NC_141139.1, read as the reverse complement.
GGTGGTCAAGAACCTCTGTCTACAGCCTCTGATCGTGAAGAACCTCTGGTGGTCAAGAACCTCTGTCTACAGCCTCTGATCGTGAAGGACCGGCCTGAGGAGGCGGAGGACCACTCCTACATCTCCCTCTCCAAGTCGTTTTGTAACAAAGAATATAGTAAGCTTCATATCTTCAAAAAGCTTAAAAGCTTAAATTCAAAGGTTAGAAAGCTTAGTATTAAGCTTTAAGAAGCTTAAAACATAAAATCGTCATCAAGCGGCAAGAAGACGTGCTGAGCGGCGACGAATCCGTCGAGGACATATTCATGTCCAAAATTTCCACGACGGCTTCAAAAGCTTAAAGCTTCTTAGCCTTACAAGTCTACTAAGGCTCTCTAATCTCCCAAGTTCAAACTTACTTACTCTGTAAGTCCTGCAAGTCACAAAGGCTAATCAAGTCACCATAGACTAACTCCAACTATTCCCATAAAGGCTGTTCCTGTGCAGAAGCACAGAACCACAAAATTGCTCCCTGGAAGACTCTGTTCGCACACGCAGACTTGCTGAATCAGTTTTAGCACATGTAGAAGGTCATACGCAGTTTCTACGAAGACTACGAACACTGCAACCGCAAAAGACAAAGACCGTAAAAGCCAAACAAAAATATATAAGCCTTGTATACCTGACTTTGAGCTACACTCATCCCGCTAATCAGATTTCGGGAGTGTGAGGTCTTTTGGATTTTTACAGGATGACGGAACAAAACATGGACGATTTAATGGATGAAGGCAATCTTCCCGAACCTACGATGGAACAAAAATTGGATTTGATTATGATGCAGCTTGATGAAGAACAAAGAGCCCGGACAAGCTTTACAAGTTCAATTTGCCAATTTGCAACGATCTACCACTGACAAAGATGAACCGCAACCCAAAGATCTTATCCGACGAACTATCGATGCGACACTCGAAGCTCAATCCCTCCGCAAAGAAACAAAGATAAGTAAAAGAAATTTCAAATTTCGTACTTTCAATGGATCTTGAGATGGAAAGGCTGTACTTGCATTTATCAGTCAGTTTGATGATTACTTTCATGAAGAGACATACGCTGAAAAAGACAAAATTAAATGTGTCACTAATCATTTAGTTGATCGAGCATCTCTTTGGTGGACTGTGGTTCGCAAGAGCATTGATTGTTCCACTACTTGGGAGAGTTTCAAAAAGAAATTTTTGCAGAATTTCCTTCCTCCTCAATTCCATGAAAAAGCCATAAAGCAATGGGATCTTCTACAACAAAGAGATCGTGAGCCTATTTCCCAATACACTGAACGTTTTTGGAATGCCCTACTGCAACTCCGCATGCTTGAAGACGTACCTGAAGCGACTCACAAATGCAAGTTTATGTCTGGCTTACTTGGACATTACTACGCTGAAGTCAATATGTTCAAGCCTACAACCCTTGAAGATGCAATTTCTTTGGCTCATGACACTGAAGACAAGATTCGAGGAAGAGACAAGCGTCCACAACAATTTCAAGCAAATGGTAACTATGGTTCCAAGCAATTCAATTCAAATTTTAGAAGATTCAATCAAAGTCGTTTTCTTGCATTATCATTCCGTAAGTCTTGGACACGACCACCTGCTTTGCCATCAAATACCAATCAAAACCCTAAACCATCTTCATAGCCAAATCCCAATATTCCTAGACTTCCTGCCATTGCCAATAATGTATCTAAAGCCAAACCTATAGTTTGTTACAAATGCCATCAACCTGGACATCTAGCAGCCACTTGCCAATCGAAGAAGCCACCAGTCCATATCAATTATCTTGGAGCAATGGAAGATGAAGACCATGAGGAAATGCCTGACTTTACAGAAGATGATGACGATCTTGCTACTCCTTCAGATACTTTGCCAGGTATGCTAACTCCACATTCTTTGTTAACAATGAAATGTTTAGTGCATGGTAAAGAAAAGATTATTTTGCATGATGATGGTGGCACACATGATTTTATTTCTGCAAAGTTAGTGAAAGAATTGAAATTACAAACTGTTTCTACACATTATCGCATTAAAGCAACATTCTTAGGCACAAGATATAATGGAACACAAGAGGTGCATAACTTAGAAATTAAAATTGGTGAATACACTGAACGAATAAATTTTCTAGTTGTACCTTTGCAGTCTAGTGATATTATCCTAGGTACGCCTTGGCGTCATCAGTATAATCCTAACATAGATTATTCTACGCATTCAATTAAATTTTATTTTGAAGGAAAACAAATTACATTGCATGGTATGCACGCATCTAATAATTTTCCACTGCTTACTTATACTCAAGCTAAACATGCATTACGTAAAAGTAGCAAATCTTATTTAATTTGGGTGAATGAACTTCAAGCTAAAGAAAAACATATGCATCCTAGGCATACACAATTTCTTGCTTAATTTAAAGATTGTTTTGCTAATGATTTACCACCTGGACTACCACCTTCACGTCTTGAAGATCACAAAATAGATTTAATTCCTGGTACACAACCACCATATAAAGCACCATATAGGCATAACCAAATTGAACAAAAAGAAATTCAAAATCAAGTAGAAGAATTGCTTAACAGATAATTAATTAGATCTAGTAGTTCTCCATTTGGCGCACCTGTTTTATTGGTAAAGAAGAATAATAATACTTATCGCATGTGCATTGATTATGGTGCCCTGAATAAAATTATAGTTAAGAATAGATATCCGATTCCTAAGGTAGATGATCTTATGGATAAACTACAAGGTTCTACCATATTCAGTAAGATAGATCTTAAATCTAGTTATCATCAAGTGAGATTGGATAAATCTGATATATTCAAAACTGCATTTAGAACACAATTTGGACATTATGAATTTCTAGTGATGCCTTTTGGATTAACTAATGCACTTGTGCTTTTCCTTTGACTAAAATTTTAAAGAAGGGTATTGTTTATAACTGGACTGATAATCAACAAAAATCTTTTGATTTATTGAAACATGCCTTAACCCATGCTCCTGTATTACAACTACCTGATTTCAATAGACCATTCTTTTTAGTAGTTACTGATGCTAGTGGATCTAGAATAGGAGCCGTACTTATGCAAGATAATCATCCCATATCCTATTCTAGCTGTAAACTGAAACCATCTGAACTAAAATATTCTACATATGATAAGGAATTACTGGCTGTAGTACAAGCTTTACGACAATGGAAACATTACTTAATGGATTCAGAATTTATGATTAAGACTGACCAACAAAGTATTAGACATCTCCTTGGTCAACCCGGAATCTCTGACCGACATATCAAATGGGCATCTTTCATTCAGAGTTTTCATCCTCTTATACAATATCAACCCAGAAAAGAGAATGTAGTAGTCGACGCTTTGAGTAGAAGACCAACCATTCATAATATTTATGTGATATCATTTGATTCTCTTATCCCTATGAAAGATACTTATTATCGGGATATTACTTTTCAATCTGATTGGAATAAATTAGTTGCAAATAATTGGATTCCTATTGATTCACTGTCTTACAATAATGGATTCATGTTTTATGAAAAGAGATTATGTGTTATAGTTCCATTTAGATCTTTTGTTTTGAATGAGATTCATTGTCCTCCATATCAAGGTCATAGAGGTATTATATCTACTTTGCGTACATTGACTGAAGATTTTTATTGGCCACATATGGACACTGATGTATCTAACTTTGTTTCTGAATGTTTAGTTTGTCAACGAGTTAAGAGACATCATGGTAAACAGTATGGTTTATTGATGCCTTTATCTATTCCATCACGACCATGGGAACAGATTTCTATGGATTTTATTACTAGTTTACCTAACACTAAAGCTAACCATGATATGATTTGGACTGTTGTAGACAGGTTTAGTAAACAAGCATATTTCATTCCACGCAAGAAAACTTTAACTGCATCTCAAGCAGCTCAATTGTTTTTGAAAACTGTGTTTACTAATCATGGTTTACCAAAAGTTACTATTTCTGATCGTGATGCTAGATTTTGTAATAATTTTTGGATTACTTTGTTTGCTAACTTAGGAACAAAGATTGATTTTTCATTTGCATTTCATCCTGAAACTAATGGTCAAACAGAAGCTACTAACAGTACTATTTTAGATTTTTTACGTGCTTACACTATTTCAAAACCACATACATGGGATGCATATTTACATTTACTTCAGTTTGCATATAACAATACTCCACACACAGCTACAAAGAAAGCACCGTTTGAAGTTATTTATGGTTATAGATTGCCTACACCTGTTGCATCTTTATCAAAAAAAATTCAGATTGCTGATGATATTGCTAACATGCACGCTACTATCTTTGATGAAGTTAAATATATGATTGCCAAAGCCTAGCAATCATATACAAAACAAGCCAATAAGAAAAGACAGGCTATGAATTTCAAAGTTGATGACTATGTTTGGTTAAGAATAGAAAAACGTAGATTACAAAGTGTAGATAAACACCCAGTTGTGAAATTAGCACCTAGATTTTATGGACCATTCAATATCATTCACAAAATCAATGACAATGCATTTAAGTTAGAACTACCACCACATTGGAAAATTCACAATACCTTTCATATTAGTTTATTACGACCCTTTGGAGGCCAATTACCTATACACCCTGTCTATGAAAATCCACCTTTGCTAGATGAAGAGACTGAAATCCTTGAGCCTGAAGCTATTATAGATACTGACTTTATGACCACTAGAACTGGCCATAGATATTCTAGATATTTAGTTAAGTTTAAAAACCATCCTGTTGAAGAGGCCCAATGGATGCACGCTAGAGATTTAAATGCTTTCCCCACTCTGTTAGCTTCACATTGAGCTAATAGCAATTGAGGACAATTGCTATCCCACCCCGGGGGTATGATGCCAGGAGGTATATTACACGGTGGATTCGGTGAGGTTTTACGATGGATTTCGTAAACTTTTATTATCGGGGCTCATACACAAAGTGGATTCTTTATGCGAGAAGTTGATGGGGATGCCTATCCTTTTCGGGTGTTTCGTTAATTTAGTGTGTACATGGGTGATTCCATAGCGGGTGATTCCGCAAAATACATATTAAATTAATAAACGTTTATGAGTTTAGAGTGCGCACTCGTGATAAATTAAGATTAGGATTGATTTCTAACCAATTGATTTATTTATGTAGCTGAAGACTACTAAATATTCACTTTTGTCGGTTTAATTGTATTATTTTACTAACGATTGTGAATGCTTCAGTTGATGTGTAGAGATAGCAGCAGTGGCGGTGAAAAGCATTGGAGGATAGCGTGTATTCGATCTTTCATCTATATTTTGATGGGTGCATACCTTAGGCATGGTGCCTATATTTTGTCGCGCTTATTTATCAAGGCTTTTGATATTTATTTATTATTTTTGTATGTGCATGGGCGCACGATTTAGATATTTGTATTTGGACATTGTATTGGGTATGCCTGACTTCTTGGGCGCCCGCCCATTAGCTTTATTTCTATTACATGCTTTGTAGAGTGCTCACACAAGGCATGGGGGGAGATTGCACCCAATTGGTCTCTTGCTCATGTCGTGCAAGTCTTCTACATTGATTTGTGTGTAAAAAGTAGAGTTCTTTTGTTCTTGGGGACCTTCCAACGCTCACTATGCGCGCTTACGAGATTCGATTTGTGCACCAATGCCACTCAACAATGGTTCTCTCTCCACCCATAGAACATCTTGTTTGAAAGGAAGGCAGAGTTTTTTTTCCTCTCAACTCTAGCTCGAATTCTTTGTTGATGTCTTGCCAATGGGGATCCCACCTAGCTCAAGGCTCATCTATCACAACCATCTCTTGTCTAATTGGAAAAATACTAGTACAATAAAAGGGCCATTCTCATAAAAGTAGATCTCTCCCTTACATGCTACCTCAAAGAGAGATATATTGCTTCTCAAACCACGAAGCCTCGATTATGAGAAAATGTGGCACAAGAGAATGGGTGGACATTTGGAGACATCAAGAAATTGTTACCAAATCTAGGAAAAAATAATCCTACGAGTATGATGAGTTCACTAATATCTTTGTTGATCTATTTAAATTGGAATGCATAATGGCCCAATTTTACCAGGTGAAATGTGTGAAAGTATTAACTTGTGATAATATAAATTTGATGATCTAAGACAATATGCTTATTCTAATATATTTATACAAACTATGTTTGGTAGGCATAGAGTTTGTTGTTATGAACTTAAATTGTGAAGGGATCCAAGCTAGAGAGAGTAGGTCTTACACTAATGAATTACACAAACTATGTTTGGTAGGCATAGAGTTTGTTGTTATGAACTTAAATTGTGAAGGGATCCAAGCTAGAGAGAGTAGGTCTTACACTAATGAATTACACAAACTATGTTTGGTAGGCATAGAGTTTGTTGTTATGAACTTAAATTGTGAAGGGATCCAAGCTAGAGAGAGTAGGTCTTACACTAATGAATTACACAAACTATGTTTGGTAGGCATAGAGTTTGTTGTTATGAACTTAAATTGTGAAGGGATCCAAGCTAGAGAGAGTAGGTCTTACACTAATGAATTACACAATGGCCTATGTTAAATACATAACAATTGTTCCTCTGTTTAGCATTCAATTAGAAAAGTAAAATTTGATAGCTAGTAGCAGTAGACTTGAAGTGCCAAAGGAGATGCATAATGTGTTGTCTTAGATCTTTCAATTAACTTCTTATCTTGACATAATTTCCAAGCAAGTAAATGGTGAGAAGCTCTATGTAGAAGAAGTCAAAGAATTGAATGTCAACTAGCACTTGGATGGTGATCTTAAGACACTTAGTTGTATTCTGAATTGTGATCTTAAGGGATTGGCATTGCTACCTTGTCAATATTACATTGTAACAAAATATTATTCAAAGTCTCGAGAATATGTCATGTGCAATGGGGAAGCAATGGCCTATAATAGAAAGGTGCCACCAATAGGTTGCATCTTGACTGGAATTGGAAACCCATATTTCCAAACTGACATTAAGAATACTATATTTTTTATACATTACATTCTCTCATTTGCGTCATTGACAAGATTTTGAAGTTCCGTACCAATTATGTATACAGATTGAAACCTCTCTCTAGGCACCAAGCGCTATGTATTAAATTGAGGAGTTATAAAATTTCATACATATGTCAAGGTTAAGATCCAAAAACACCAAAAGGCATCAAGTCTAATGCATGTATACTTTTTATGAGAAGATCTCTAGGGTTATCATCCATATGAATCTTGACAAGCTCAATGCGCTTATTCTCAAGCACCTCCTTGATGAAGTGATACTTCATCTGAGTGTGCTTTCTCTTTACATGAAAGATAGGGTTCCATGCCAATTGAATGGCACTCTAACCACCATAATAGTGCAACGTAGACACCTCTCTTATAATACCCAAGTCTCCCACTAGATGAGTAAGGCATATAACTTCCTTATAGGCTTCAATTGGTTCAACATACTTTGTCTTAATGATAAATAAAAATAAAGAGACACATGACTTAGTGGTAGATAAAGTCGTACATGGTTGTAATTGAGATACCAAAGAGACTACACCACCTATGAAGGTAAAGACAAAACTTGTAGTAGCCCTCCTCAAGTCTACGCTCCCTACAAAATCAATATCCATATATCCAATAGCAAGTGCATCCTTCCTTCTAAAGCATATGTATGGAGATCTCGTATCATTCAAGTATCTCATGATATTCTAGATTGCCTCGTAATGATCCTTGCTAGGGTTTTCCATATACATGTTATAACAACTCCCATTGCATAGGCAATGTCTAGATGTATAGCAACCATGGTGTACGTAAAGCTAACTAGCTAGGATGCATAAGGAATCTTGCCCATTTTAACCTTATGCTCATTTTATTTGGGGCTATTGTCCTAGCAAAGTTTCCAAAATGGAGGCAAGGGAACAATGATAGACTTCCCCCTCTCCATATTGAAATGCTCCAGTGCCATCCTTATGTATTCCTTCAAGGACAAATTGAGTATCTTTTTGTATTGAAATTCTCCAATGCCATCTCTATGTATTCCTTCAAGGACAAATAGAGCTTCAAGGAAAAATAGAGTATCTTTTTGTCTTGATCTTGCACAATGCACATACCAAGAATGTGAACAATATTCCCTAAGTTCTTCATGCCAAAGGTTTTAGGGAATATTTTCTTTAAATCATCCACATCTATGACTAACTTCCCAATGATCACCATGTTATCCATGTAAAGAATTGAGATTATAAGGCTACCATCCTTAACCTTCCTAGTATATAGGCAATAATTGGTCTTACTCCTAGTGTACCCATGAGATCACATAAAGGTATCAAACTTATGATGCCATGCCCTAGGAGCCTATTTCAAACCATATAAACCCTTATGCAACTTACACACCAATTGTTCCTTGCCTTCCATAACAAACCCCTTAGGCTACTGCATGTAAATATCCTCATGCAAGCTCCCATGCGGGAAACTAGTCTTTATATCCATCTAAACTTACTCCATATTCTGTCTAGCAACCAATGCAAGAATCATACAAAGGGTGGTCATCTTGACTACTTAGAAGATATCATCAAAGACAATTTCTTTCTATTACTTAAATCCTTTGGCCACCAATCTTACCTTATACTTAGGCAATGCATTGGATGGAGATACCTTTAGCTCATAGACCCACTTACATGGAAGTGTATCATTTCCCTTAGGCAAAGAGACCATGTAGCCTTCTTTTTCAAATAATCCATCTCTAAATGCATAGCCTTTTGCCATTTATGACTGCCGCATCACTCATAGCATCATCAACATCACAAGAAGACTCACCACAATCTATGTCCATCACATAGTCTAGAGATGGAGAATATGTATCTAATATTCTAGAAACCCTTGTAGACCTACATAAAATTGGCTCAAGAGGAGCCTTTGGCTATCCCACTGTTAAGACTGAGTTGACATCACACCTTAGAGTTATGTATTAGGAGTTTAGACGTCAAGTTAAGCCTTAGGGTAAGTCAGATATGAAGGGGTGTAAGTTTTTGGAATGAATAGTCATAAGTAAGGGATGTGAGGAGTTATCAATCCCCGAATGTAACTGATCAAGTCAGAGTGCATATGCGGGTGTAGATCATGTCTGCGCGTCTGTCTGTAAGCAGAAACTGAAGTTATGAAGAGCAGTTCAGAGTCAGATATTGTTTCCCTGTCTTGAAGTGGTAAACTGTTTTCAGTATTCATGTTATTTATTGCTGAAATGAAGTCAGATGGTTCTGTAAAGGTGTACTGTAATGATGGAATGTGTGTATGAAAGTTATATGAAGTCAGTGCAGTCAGAAAGTAAGTCAGTTGGATTCAGAAATGTCAGGTAGAGTAGTTTTTCAGGGAGTAAATCGCAGGCAGTAAATTAGCCTGTAACACTTGGCGATCCTGCGAATTGTTCAGACGGCACAGGTCTTATGCATGCGAATGGCAGAATTGTCTAATTCTCGCTTTCAGAATGGAAGAGGTCCTACTGTCTTGGTTGGAGGATTTTAAACATTGGACAACAGAAGCAGAGGAGCAAGAAGCCTTCGCGCAATCTCTTTGCAGGGAATTTTACAATTGGATTACACCAGAAGAGGAATTTGAGGTGTATGGCCAAAATTTCCTGACTGATTATTTTCCTGACTTACCTGTGGACGTGGTCAGATTAGTCAGGGATAGGGTCTGGAAATTTCAGTTGAGCAAGGTTTGCCCAATAGCCAGAAGTCGGACAACTGCAGAGATCAGGAGGATATGGGTTAATCATGAGAAATGGCAGTTCCACCATTCATATGGCTTTAATTCCATATCATCCAGATACAGACGGGGGAGAACTTCTAACTTGTGTTTGACTTGTCAGCATTGTCACTGCTGCATTACAGGAGAACAGCACTAAGACAGGCTAATGACAGAGAAATCCCTGTTTTATGTCAGCAGAGAAGTATAGAGGGGAAGGCTTTGGCAAGTATTATACAAGATTACAGGCAAGGCTAGAGCAAGAGGAAAAGCAGAAATTAGAACAGAAAGGAAAGGGACATTACAGGTCCAGCAGTGGAAGTCAGGTAGACAGTTTGGATCTGGGCTATCTGAGTGATCAGGAGATACAAACTGAAGAAGTTGGTCTAAGCCAGAGTATCCCTGATGTTGCACCTATTTCATTTACACCACTTACATCAGATGAAGAACAGAGAAACATGAACAGGTTTCTAGGAAGTTTGGCATGGTCCCAACTTCACAGACAGTCTAAAAGGAGTTTGAAATTCCAACCATTACCTAAATTGTCAGGGAGGAAGAAGACTGCACCAAAAGTACCACCAGTCATAATGGCACAACCCCCTAACCCAGCAGACCTGAGAGTCAGATTTGCTCACTTCAAGGGTCACTCAAAAAAAGAGGATCCTGATGCCCATGTAGCACAGTTCAGCACTAAATGGGAGGCAAGTGGCTTAGCAGGAGTGTATGGGGATGATGTGAAAAAGCAGCAATTTGCTGCCACATTGGAGGGAAAAGCCATGAATTGGTTTACTCAGTATGGGGCAGCTCATTTTCCTGACACAGTGGCATTACAGACAGCATTCCTGTCTAGATTCAGAAAATGGAAGACACCAACTGATATTTTGAAACAGCTTAAAATAATGAAACAGAAGCGACTTCTTGTTGAAGATTATGCACAACAGTTTCTAGATCTGAATGGGAGATTAGCACCTGCAGAAAGACCTACCAATGAGATGTTGGGGGAATATTTCTGAAATGGACTCAGGAGAACTTTAAGGACAGCAGTAGCAAGTACTAAAATACCTGGAGGTGTTGGAGGCTTTAATGAACTAGTGGCAGCTGCAAGGAGAGCAGAGAAGAGACTAGGTTCTACCAGATCCAGGAAGAAAAAACATGATACTGACTCTGACTCAGAGGAGGATTCAGATTCAGGTACAGATACAGATTCTGACACAGATTCAGAGTCAGAAGCATATGATTCAGATTCAGAGGATACTGATTCAGATGAAGATGGAAGAAAAACTAAAACAAAGAAGAAGAAAAGGAAACACAAACTAAAAAGCAGGAGTAAGGACTCTAGAGACAGGAAAGAACACAGAAAATCCAAAAGGAAGGTTCAAGACTTGACTAAACAGATTTCTGCCACTCTTAAAAGTATGGGGATCTCCACTTCAGCAAAGAAGGAAAAGCCCTACTGTAATACTTGCCAGAAACATGGTCATAGTGATGCTAACTATTGGTACAACCCTAATAACAGGGCAAATTCCAACCAGCAAACACAGAGAGCCAATGTACCTGCTGCTAATGCAGTACAACCTGACAGGAGCAGAGCAGGGGATGGCCAACAAAATAGATTTGGAGGAAGAAATAATTGGGTACCACCCAATCAACAAGGACCTGCTGATCCTTGTACTTACTGTGCAGAGGTGGGTCATAGACAGGGTCCAAACTGTCCTTTATGGTGTAAACACAGAGAGGAAAGAGGCATACCCATTGTCAGATACAACAATCAAAGGCCACCAGTGCAACAGCAACAAAATAGACCTCCACAGGCAAATGTAGTAATTGTAGAACAGGCTAAAGAGATTCATGGAGTTGTGAGCCATAATGTTCATTATGAGGATCTGGATGCTATGCATGTACAATGTGACTGTTCTAACTATTTACAGGAACAGGTGACTACTGACAAAGTTGCTCCTGTTTTGGTGATTACAAGATCAGGTGCACAATATGTTGCTGACCCAGTTATTTCCCATAAGGAGATGAAGAATCCTAAGTTTTGGGATACACAGAGACAGGTCAGATTGGGTTGTGTGAAAGAAATTCAGAAAAGTCAGAAGACAGATAAGATGGGGACACAGATGCATCAAACATTACCTGTTGTACTACCCAGTATAGAAGAGGAGATCCATCAGCAAGAATTGAAGGAAGCTGATATGACAGAAGAAGTGCTAAAGGCAACCACTGTCACAATGGATCAAATTCTCAGTCTGGTACCTGAGTTTAAAAGACAGGTATTGAGAACCTTTGATGGACCTAAAAACGGGCCGGCACTGGCTCATGCACTAGCCGGACCTCGTCACTATGCACAAGACAACCCCTCGGCCTCGCGGCCAGGAGCGTCTATCAAAATCTCTGCCTTCTTAAACATTGCGTTTGTAATACGTTGTAGTCCAACTGATCCTAACCCAATATTGCTCCTCAGAGGGAGTCCCTTTCACATAGCCGAAAGGCTCGAATCACATACACATATGGGGTTCCTCCTACGGCTGAATGCCGTCAACCCTCTGCGACTCTCCTACACCTTGGGGATTGGCCCCTCGATGCGTCGCTCGACATTTAGACATTTCGCACAAACGTCACTCAAGGTACCAAATAAACGTATCCAGGAATGTACCATTCCCTCACTTGACTGTCCCCTATAACCCTCGTCTATCCTACAGCATAGGAACCTCACGCTCTCAACGGTGGGTCACAGGCCTACTGAAAACAATTGCTATGCATATCCAGGAGCTGACTCTGATACTTTTAATTTCCTCAAAAATGATCATGCAAAGAGGTGGATGCCTAGTGCTCAAACATTTTAAAAACCACCAGCGTGCAAGTGCAAAACATCTCTTTCATGCTTTTCTTTCTAACCGCTTTGTGCTTCGTTGCAACACCTAGCACCGAAGTGATCTTCGTGCTACTAGGTTTTAATTTTTATCATTATTATTCCGTCCTAGATGCAATGCATATAAAATCAGCAAATTATTCCTCATGCTCAGCGTCATTTAACCATTTTTTCCACAACTCTACCCTTCCCCGTTGATAGGGCATCATTATATTCATTTCTTTTAGGGTTTCCTTGTCATTTTATGTGGAGAAAGGAAGGAAACACGCACTAAAACAAATAAACAAGGCTGAACTGAAGCACAACTTCATGCCCCAGCCTTGCTATACATCAACAAACATAAATCCTATTTTTCTGTATTTTTCGTAGCCCCAAATGTATTTTTCCCCTATTTTTCATGGTGTTTTTATCATTTTTCCCCATTTTCTTCATTTTCTTGTATTTTTTAAATTGCTGAAAATGAAAACCAGTTTGTGGGCTGAGGCCCTTAGTTCATTTGCAACAAAATTGAAAGATTAGTTGATGTGTATCGACGGTTTTCCCCATTTATATGCCCAAAACCCTTGTTTTTCCCCATTTTTCATGCATTTTCGGGTTTCTTGACATTATTTCGAGCCATGAAATGCATGTTTTTCATAATTTCTGGTTATAAACAGTAAGAACTCAGAAGAATCAGCAACATAATCAAATCTTAGTCCATATGAACGGCATTCCATCAATCAAAAGTATAAAACACTAAATTTTCTTTGTAATTTTTTAGTTTACCGCTTAAACGCGTGTTTCGGGTTTTGTGTCCATGGCTGTAGATTTGGAAAACAGCAACCCTTCGTGTCCAGCAACATCACAAATCACCATTCTCAGCCCGTGTAGCAATCCGGTCCATGCCGGACAAGTCTCCATCATTCTTTCTTCTTCCTTCTTCTCCCCACATGATCTTGCCTTTAGAAGAGAGAGAGGGAGGAGAGAGAAAGACTAGAATCAGAAATTCCAAACCAGGCCATCATTGGACGGGCGAAGGGCGGCGATAGAGTCAGGATACGGAGGGGAATGAGGGGCCATTGTCAAACAGGGGGGTTGTTTGCAGGCAGGGAGGAGCCATGATCAACATGGGGCGCAAATTTCGGCGCCATCTCTGATCACGACTTCTCCATCTTCATCACGATTTTTTCATCTCTCTCCCCCAAAGTTTCATGTGACATTTAATTTGGGCTCCCAAGGGTCATGCCCACTTGGCCAAACTCATGTCCACCTTTTCAAATCTTGACCGGTTTGTGGCCTTTCCCCCGTCCGGACTCGGAATCGAGCTCTGAAAAATCCTGGGCGTCCGGCTTAGCATCCCGCATTGGCCAATAGCTCGTGTCAACCCGCACGACTGTCTGAAAAATTATGAAAAATCACCAAGTGTCGCTCGGGCACCTTTAAAGCACTTTGGCGCTTAAAATCGTCTTAGATCGAGCCGCCGCCTTTGACAGTGAATATTTTTCCCTTGATATTCATAATTTTTAGCTATTTTTAAGCACTTCCCGTCTCCTAAATTCCGCTCTCATTGGCGACCACGGGATAGGGCGACTCAGCCCGTCGAATCCACGAACATATCTGCACATAAACAACCAAAGAAGCATCAAACTGATACAAAACAATTATCATCATAAAACTCAGCACAATGCTCCCCCTACCCCTGGACAGAACCAAGGCATGACATCCACAAGGAATAGGCCTAGCATCATCTAATAGAAGATCCGAAGTGAGTCACTAACCAGCTGCTCCAACACAGCCAAACTAAAAAGAACTGCCAAAGAGGTTGCCCTAAGTGGTAGTCTGAACTACTGACCAACTAAAGACAACGCAACTAGGAGCTCCTACAAGGCGAGGACTCCTATAGCCTGAGCAAAGGATATTTTCTTTCAGTATATCTCTTCTTTGAGGGTTTTGATTGGATGAACATACTTGGGCATGTAAAAAGGAGGGAGCTGAGCGTAGTGACCCAAGGAGAACAGGGCATCGGTCTCAGGACTTGTCTCGGCACCCAAGAACCTACCAAGCCCTCGCAAGGCGACACTTAATCCTTTTCTAACGCTCACTTTTATTTTCGCTCCAACCTTCCTTGTTTTGATATTATTTTTCCAGCAAGAAGCCACCCCGAGGAAGACAAGGTATCGGCCCCGGGTCTGACTCGTCCCCAGGAACCTACCAGGCCTTCGCAAGGCAATGAGCAACTGCTTATATTTTCATTTCTTTTCTTTTCATTGATAGGGGTTAGAACCCCTTTTTACACACCTTCGTATTTATATTCATCTTTTAGGATATTTAGGATTTCTTGGCATCATTATTATTATCTTCTAGCAGGCTTCTCTAACTGCCTCACTACTAACAAGAACTCCTAGAACGGCTGCCTAGCAGGCTAGCAGAACAGAGCCACTAGGCTTCCTTCTAAAACAGATCTTTCAATGTCTAACAATGTCTTTACAGGAGGCAATGACTACTCCGACCTCCCTCAAACATACGTAGCCTAAACCTGGGACTTCATGCCTTGGTTACCGGTCCCCAACAAAAAGTATCCCCTCAACAAGTACAAATACACATATAACAGGAAAGAAAGGTACTCGTAAAGGAGAAATATCACCTGGATTGGCCCAAAAAGAAGCTTCCATCGCAGCAAAGGCTCCTCCAGGCTCCACCAAATTCCACTAACCACGAAACCTGTCCAGCACAACACTCAAAAAAAACCCATTTAAACGCACCCGCACTAGACAGGAAAATGGCCCTCTTGGCCTAATGAAATCAGACATGACTTTGCTACAAAACTGTATCGGCCCTCTTGGCCTAATGAAATCAAACAATACTATGCATAACATCCTCCTGGAAACAACCATGATAGACATCAAAGCATACTATTCCCAGGGGAACAAGGCTTGTAGCCCTAAACTAGGTGCATTAAATTATGACCTATCCCTCCTGCGTACATCGCAAGAGGTGTTCGCATCAAATGTCGTCGAATCAGTCTATGGGTCCCAGATAATAAAGGGAGATGAGTCTCGCTTACCCTCTGCATCACCCAAATCAACCATCGTCTGCCAAAGAGGGCATGTTCAGAAAGCATACCCCACAAACGACCAGGTCCTGTCTCACCATCAA
This sequence comes from Lygodium microphyllum, assembly GCF_053477565.2. Lineage (NCBI taxonomy): Eukaryota > Viridiplantae > Streptophyta > Polypodiopsida > Schizaeales > Lygodiaceae > Lygodium > Lygodium microphyllum. Next base: position 39,023,202 of record NC_141139.1, on the reverse strand, counting down.
TAGATATATCGGGACAAGGGCCACAATTAAAGAAGAGGTCCTCTTCATACGCAAGATTAGCCAATGAATCGGCAAACTGATTCCAATTCCGTGGAATCAGCTGAAAAGACACTCTATCGAATTCGTCTAGCAGGGCTATGGCAGTATGATGGTACATACAAAGGATCGGGTTCCGCACCATGTACGTCCCATTGAGTTGATTTAAAACCAACTGAGAGTCCCCTTTCACCAACAACTGGCGGATACCACCCTTCTTTGCAATATTCAAACCCATTATCAGGGCTTTGTATTCTGCCATATTATTAGTAAAATTCGCCCCGAGATAAGCAGCTAACTTCATGACAATGCGTCGTCGGGGGTCTCGGATGACAACTCCTACACTTCCTTTTTTGCATGCACCCCTGGACGCCCCATCAAAGTACAAGGTGTACGTCCATAAAGGGTTTACATATCCGGCCATCCTGGACTCTACTCGTAATTATGGTAATCGAAATTCAGCATATTCAACGGGTGGACTGTAGGCTCCATCCCTCCATCATCATTGAATTCAACAGGGATGCTCGTCAAAATTTGTAGGCAGTGATGGCAGAAGACCTTGATTTCCCAAATGAATGTCCCGCCTTCTTGCTCAATCACCTTGTATCCTTTGCTCCACCAAATGAGCTTTCCCTGATGATACCTCTGTTCCAAATATGGGTGTTCTAAATAAGGGATCAGACGACCCATCAACCTCTATCACGATTTCCTTGCAAATGTTTGATCAATCTTGCCTAGACCTGCAAGGCAGTCATAGCATTAGTAAAATCAGAAGTAATAAGGTTTAATCTTATTAAGATTAACCTTATTTTTAAATTCTATCCCCTCAAGGTCAGCTAACAAAACTGTGGATTTATTCTTTCCTATTCTAACGATCTTATAGGGCCCATCCCATTTGGGTTCTAGCTTGCCTGGGAATAATTCACGTCGTGCGTCATAATACAGAACAAGCTGTCCTTTCTTGAAGGTGTATTTCTTGGCTTTGAGGTCGTGTAGCTTCTTCATTCGGCGCTTCGCCACTTCTTGGTGCAATAAGCTCTGCAGCTTAAGCTCATCTAAATGTGCCAGTGTCGTCAAGCGCTCAAAAAGAGCGTCTTCATCGCTCAAAGAATGATTGATGGCAAACCGAATAGTCGGCAGCTCAATTTCTAGAGGCAAGACACACTCCTCCCCATATACTAACTTGAACGGGGTATGGCCAGTGGCTCGTTTGAAGGTCGTATTATAGGCCCACACTGCCACGTATAACTTTTTATCCCAATCCCGTTTCTTTTCCGACACAATTTTGGACAGGATGCCCACAAGCTGCTTGTTGGTGCTCTCAACTTGCCCATTGGCTTGCGGATTATATGGGGTTGTCTTGTTATGCTTGATGTTCCACAACTCTGTCAAACCTTTGATCACCTTATTCAGGAAATGAGTTCCGCGGTCCGACACTAATTCTTTCGGTGGACCAAACCGGCATATTATCTGCTCTAAAAGGAAACTAGCAGTTTCTTTAGCATCATCTTTCCTTGTTGCACGTGCTTCTGACCACTTTGTGAAGTAGTCAGTTGCTACAATGATGTACCTCTTTTGCGTAGTCGATGACGGAGTAATAGGACCCACAAAGTCTATTCCCCACTTCTCAAATGGAAGTATCGCCATGATAGGGGTGAGTGGTCGTTTCCTATTCTCTCGACTATCATGTCGTTGGCAAATATCGCATCGCTTAACATACGCAAACGCATCCTGGAAGATGGCAGGCCACCAATAACCTGCTCTTAAAGCCTTTTGTGCTGTAAGCCGTCCAGCAAAATGGCCACCGCAAGCAGAATCATGGCACTCTTCCAAAATGAATGGCACCTCGTCAGGCATCACACATCGGCGATAGATGTCATCAACCCCTTGCCGATATAATGTACCTGCGATCAAGGCAAACTTTAACGCTTGCTGCTTAATTTTCCTTTTCTCAGCCTTAGATAGTTCGGATCCCGCCTCTCCCGTTGATAAATAATGCGTTATTGCAGCATACCAGGAGGGAATAGATGCTGTATCTATCTTAAATATCATCTCCATGTCACTACCTTCAGCCACAGATTCTTTCGGCTCCCCAAAGTCCACTAGACATTCCACGATGCCTTGCAACCTTGGTGGCTTACTCTTGATTTCATAATCAAATTCCTGCAAAGTGATCAACCACTTCGCTAAACGATCAGGCGGCTGTAACTTATTCAGCAACAATCGAAGTCCCTCCGCCTTCGTATAAAGCACGACTTTCTCATAGAGAATATAATGCCTGAATTTCTTGGTCCCAAAGACCATCGCTAGACACAGCTTCTCCATGTAGGTGTAATTGATTTCGGATACCCCCAGCTTCCGACTAGCAAAAGCAATCGGGTGGTACCACTTCTCTTCCCAAATTTGGGCTAAACAACAGCTGATACTATACATGGTGGCTGCTGAGAATATATAGAACACCTCACCTCTTTTAGGTGCTTTTAAAACAGGCGCTCTTGCTAGCTCTTGTTTCACATCCTCGAATGCTACCTTACAAGGGTCACCCCATACAAACGAACAGCTAAAGGACAATAAATTTGTAAGTGGCAACGTTCTTTCTGCTAAGGCGTTAATGAATCTACGGTAGTAACCAACCGAAGACAGAAAGCTATGAACTTCTTTCGGAGTGCGTGGTGGACCCATGGCAACTATAACTTTCACCTTCTCGGGGTCTGTCGCAATTCCTACCGAACTGACCACATGGCCTAGCAATAGCCCATAAGGTACTCCAAAAGCACACTTCCGTGGGTTTAGGGCGATGCAAAATTGTCTACAGCGCTCAAAGCATTTTCTCAAAATGATCAACTGCCTTTCTCTCATGGTGGCGGCCCCTAAGTCATCAATAAACACCCTCAACTCTTCAGGGGATATGTCACCGAATGTCTTATCGGCTGTTCGTTGCCACGAACCAGGCGCATTGCATAAACCAAAAGCCATCACGTGGTAAGCAAAAGTGCCAAATACAGTGATAAAAGTTGTTTTCAACTTGTCCTCTTCTGCAATTGCCATTTGGTTGTATCCTGCAAAGCAATCCATAAACGAATATATCTCCCTACCCGCTAATTGATCCAAAATCTGGTCAATAAATGGTAATGGGTAGTAGTCCTTAACTGTCTGCTTATTCAGCTCCCTAAAGTCTACACATAAACGGATCTGATTATTCTTCTTCTTTCTAATCACAACTGGCGAACACCATTCCATGTGTTGCACAGGAAAAATCAAACCCGCTTTTCGAAGCTTCTGTAACTCCTCAAACAGCCCGTCCCTCAATTCGAAAGGCATACGCCTTACTTTCTGCCGTACAGGACGACTGCCCTCTTTCAACGGAATTGTATGAACAGCAAGACTGGGAGGGATGCCTCTCAACTCATCATAACTCCAGGCAAAGATATCACGGAATTCCTGGATCAAGGCCACATAGTCCTCCCTTTCTGCTGTGCTGAGCATAGAGCCTAATTTGATTGGCCGCGAATCATCAAACGTACCAAGGTCTAGCTCGATAACATCTGCATCTCTTATACGATCTTGGGCCTCTATCGGCTCGTTCAAAGTGATCTGATAGATGTCCTCCGTGGTGGATCCCTCTTTGGACTCATCACTCGATGATGCCTCACTAACAGATGAATCTTCTAATGTCTCCAATTCTGTAGAAGATAGAGGAGCCCTCTCACTCTGCGGGGACTCAGGATAAGCATCAACCACCACACGCTGGGCACCTCTGCCGAATATCAATCGACCGGCGGGTATATCCACTTGGCAATCCGCTTGCAAGATCCAAGGTCGTCCAAGTAATACTTGGTAACTTGGCCGCCCTGCAAAACGAATCACCCTAAAGTCCAACAGGCATTCTACATTTGCAACAGTGACATGGACCTTAGTAATGCAGCCTTCCGGCTGTCTCAAACTGTCATCTGCCATTCTGAGAATTGTGGAGGTATCTTTTTGGATCGCAAGGCCCAACCTTTCCATCAGTTCAGAACTCATAATGTTAACAGATGATCCTGTGTCGACAATGGCATAATCTACTAATATCCCATCGACATAGGCTGCAACCCTTGGGCAATGCTTCTCAGCATGCTCGAACCAGTCATCACCAACTCGCGCAATACCCAAAGGTTCTACAATATACCCGGTACGTAGGATCTTTCTAAATTCCTTACGTACTCCTGGGGAAAGCTTAATAAGCTGCAAAAGGTTCACATCCGGCTTGACTTCGCAAAGAGAGCCCGCCAAATCGAATTCATGATAGTTCGAAAGAGCTCGCTTTTCACGCCAAATCATCCGCTCTTTAGGTCGCTGAGCTGGCTTTATTGCCTCTTTCTTAACTTTCACCTTCTTCTTTGGTGCTTCCTTATCGGCTTTACTCTCTACGGGCTTCAAAGGTCCCCCTTCTAGGGCAGGATCCAAAACTTGCGTTCCTTTGTCGCCCTGTTTAGGGTTTCCGTCGACAGGCTTATCCATGTCGGCTTCTCTACCCTTTTTACCTCTTGTAAGGACAGCTCGTAGATTAGAGGTTTCAGCATCATTAACGCGTACAGCCTCAATCAAACTAACCCCACTACCACTTGGTAGCTCTTCCACTGTAGTCTTTGGTCGTTGAAGTATTTGTTTAGGCCCATTTTCTGGCTGGGAGCCATTTCCTTGAGCACGATGATTAACAGGCCCTGGTTGCCGACTACCCCGCTGGAGAGAACTGATCTTACTCCAGCAAGTAGCCGCTAGATGGCCGGATTTTCCACAAATATCGCACTTAACATTTGGGCAATTTCTTGGATAGTGCTGCCCGCCACACCATTTGCAACTAAACCTCGACGGCGCACCCTCTTCTGGGTATCTACTTCCTATCAAATTTTGTTGTTTTTTAAGGAAGTTGACATCAACGGCTATTTGTCGATACTGCTCCGTAATCATGTCGGTATAATGCTTCATCATGTCCTTAACCTCGCCAAGAACATTGGAAGAACTCGACTCATAGCCTTGGTCATTACCGTGTCTTTCAATCGGCCTAACAATTCGATTAGGCACAGGCTGTTGAGTCACAGGCATGGTATTGGAATTGACCGCCTGGCCTCCACCATTTGGAGCCATTTGACTGCCCGTAGGCATCGACATGCTAGGGGGAGCTGGTAATAAAGGGACATTCTGTATCATGTTCCCTCTCCCATTAGGGTTAGCCATCGCTATCCCTTGGCCACTACTGCCATTGGCTATTGCCATATTGTTTCCCAATACTAAACCCATGTTCGAATTGCCTCTAGAAGCATAGGCTGCTTGTAGTCGGGATTCCACCTCTTGTGCTCGTGTAATGGCAGTATCTATATCCCCCAAGGGGACACTACTCAACTGCAATTGGATATTAAAGTCCAAACCATGTAGGAAATATTGCAATTGGGCAGCTGCGGGGATAGGGATAGAGGTGTCCAACTTACGGAAGACCTCTTTTATCTTCTTCGCATAAGCACGAATATCCTCGTGTGGATCTTGGCGGGTCACGTTGAGTACACGCAACCAATATTGCCCACCCCTTTCAGGGGCAAACTCCCTTCGAAAAGCTCCATAAAATGCATCAATGTTCAATATGGTTCCGGCTTCTAAACCATGATACCATATAGCGGCTCTTCCTTTGAGAGTCATGTTGAAGAACATCATTAAATGTCCTTCTTCTTGAATGCGACAGTTAAACATCAGCTTTTGAAACTCCCTAATGTGGAGTTCTGCATCTTCCTCAACTAGCCCATTAAAAATGGGTAGCGGGTAACCTAGAGCCGGCAAATCCGTCGTTCCTGCTGGAATTGCAATAGGCTGCGCCATGACGGGGATTGGATTTGCACTAGGAATAGGGAACGGTGGGGTTACACCTCCCGCAATTGACGTGGATTGGCTTATGGCAGGAAGGGGAGCACTAGAGCTTCCACCTTCTCCTAACTTATTGCTTGGGGTCCTAAGACCACTAGATCCACTCCCTCGTAAGGGTTCAGCACCGCTACGCTTAGGGGAATATCTCCTAAAGATTTCAGCACGTCGCCTAGCTCTCTCGTCTCTTTCCTGCTTTTGGATTTCTGCTAGACGATGCTTATCAATAAATAACGGATCGGTCTCAGTATCCTTTGGCATAAACTGCTAGTTGGTCCCTAGAAAACCAGGATTCGAGAACCGCCACTTTTAAGCAGCTCCCGGCAGACGCACCACTGATGGACCTAAAAACGGGCCGGCACTGGCTCATGCACTAGCCGGACCTCGTCACTATGCACAAGACAACCCCTCGGCCTCGCGGCCAGGAGCGTCTATCAAAATCTCTGCCTTCTTAAACATTGCGTTTGTAATACGTTGTAGTCCAACTGATCCTAACCCAATATTGCTCCTCAGAGGGAGTCCCTTTCACATAGCCGAAAGGCTCGAATCACATACACATATGGGGTTCCTCCTACGGCTGAATGCCGTCAACCCTCTGCGACTCTCCTACACCTTGGGGATTGGCCCCTCGATGCGTCGCTCGACATTTAGACATTTCGCACAAACGTCACTCAAGGTACCAAATAAACGTATCCAGGAATGTACCATTCCCTCACTTGACTGTCCCCTATAACCCTCGTCTATCCTACAGCATAGGAACCTCACGCTCTCAACGGTGGGTCACAGGCCTACTGAAAACAATTGCTATGCATATCCAGGAGCTGACTCTGATACTTTTAATTTCCTCAAAAATGATCATGCAAAGAGGTGGATGCCTAGTGCTCAAACATTTTAAAAACCACCAGCGTGCAAGTGCAAAACATCTCTTTCATGCTTTTCTTTCTAACCGCTTTGTGCTTCGTTGCAACACCTAGCACCGAAGTGATCTTCGTGCTACTAGGTTTTAATTTTTATCATTATTATTCCGTCCTAGATGCAATGCATATAAAATCAGCAAATTATTCCTCATGCTCAGCGTCATTTAACCATTTTTTCCACAACTCTACCCTTCCCCGTTGATAGGGCATCATTATATTCATTTCTTTTAGGGTTTCCTTGTCATTTTATGTGGAGAAAGGAAGGAAACACGCACTAAAACAAATAAACAAGGCTGAACTGAAGCACAACTTCATGCCCCAGCCTTGCTATACATCAACAAACATAAATCCTATTTTTCTGTATTTTTCGTAGCCCCAAATGTATTTTTCCCCTATTTTTCATGGTGTTTTTATCATTTTTCCCCATTTTCTTCATTTTCTTGTATTTTTTAAATTGCTGAAAATGAAAACCAGTTTGTGGGCTGAGGCCCTTAGTTCATTTGCAACAAAATTGAAAGATTAGTTGATGTGTATCGACGGTTTTCCCCATTTATATGCCCAAAACCCTTGTTTTTCCCCATTTTTCATGCATTTTCGGGTTTCTTGACATTATTTCGAGCCATGAAATGCATGTTTTTCATAATTTCTGGTTATAAACAGTAAGAACTCAGAAGAATCAGCAACATAATCAAATCTTAGTCCATATGAACGGCATTCCATCAATCAAAAGTATAAAACACTAAATTTTCTTTGTAATTTTTTAGTTTACCGCTTAAACGCGTGTTTCGGGTTTTGTGTCCATGGCTGTAGATTTGGAAAACAGCAACCCTTCGTGTCCAGCAACATCACAAATCACCATTCTCAGCCCGTGTAGCAATCCGGTCCATGCCGGACAAGTCTCCATCATTCTTTCTTCTTCCTTCTTCTCCCCACATGATCTTGCCTTTAGAAGAGAGAGAGGGAGGAGAGAGAAAGACTAGAATCAGAAATTCCAAACCAGGCCATCATTGGACGGGCGAAGGGCGGCGATAGAGTCAGGATACGGAGGGGAATGAGGGGCCATTGTCAAACAGGGGGGTTGTTTGCAGGCAGGGAGGAGCCATGATCAACATGGGGCGCAAATTTCGGCGCCATCTCTGATCACGACTTCTCCATCTTCATCACGATTTTTTCATCTCTCTCCCCCAAAGTTTCATGTGACATTTAATTTGGGCTCCCAAGGGTCATGCCCACTTGGCCAAACTCATGTCCACCTTTTCAAATCTTGACCGGTTTGTGGCCTTTCCCCCGTCCGGACTCGGAATCGAGCTCTGAAAAATCCTGGGCGTCCGGCTTAGCATCCCGCATTGGCCAATAGCTCGTGTCAACCCGCACGACTGTCTGAAAAATTATGAAAAATCACCAAGTGTCGCTCGGGCACCTTTAAAGCACTTTGGCGCTTAAAATCGTCTTAGATCGAGCCGCCGCCTTTGACAGTGAATATTTTTCCCTTGATATTCATAATTTTTAGCTATTTTTAAGCACTTCCTGTCTCCTAAATTCCGCTCTCAACCTTTTACTGTGAAGAAGTTCAGCAAGTTGAACCTGAAGCTTGTCAGATTGAACCTGAAGATGTGGATTACAAAGTTCCCAAGATTACTGTGACTTTTCAGCAACAGGATATACAGGGAGCACTTCTGGATGGAGGATCAGGGGTAAATATTTTACCTGAATTCCTGTATACTAAGCTGAAATTGCCGGATCTTGATGAAGCTCCATTTCAGTTAAAAATGGCTGATCAGAGAAGAATCCAACCTATGGGAATTCTCAGGAATCAACAGATTACAGTTGCAGGGCTCACTTTTTCAGTGAATTTTGTAGTCCTGAAAATGGATGAGGGAGACAGTCCATATCCTATTCTGTTGGGAAGACCATGGTTAAAACAGGCCAAGGTTAGACAGGATTGGGGGGCAGCTCAAATAACACTCAGAAGAGGAAAGAAGAAAGTACACCTGAGTATGGTTCCTACTGCAACTCTACCCAGAGAGGCTAGAGCACTGTATGCACAGGGACTGAATATGTTAGAAGAAGTAGATGATGATGAGGAAGATGCTTTTCTTAAAGCCAATGAGTCAGTGATTCCTGTCTTTGATATTGATGTGGTTAAAATTGTGCAGCAGTTTAAGGAGAATAAACTTTCTGGTAATCTATTACAATAGGAGGAAGCATTACAGGATGTACCAGAAGGAGAGGATGTAAACAAAATTCTGACTGAACAGGAGGAGAAAATGCACATTCAGCAAATAATCCAAGCTGAAAAAGCCTTTGAAGAACAGATGGCCAGAACAGCTAGGGTGCAAGAGGATGATCTTCAGGATCTGAATTTAGGGACTGAACAGAATCCCAAAATGGTAAAAGTCAGTATTCATGTGACAGGACAGTTTAAGTCAGATTTGGAGGAGCTGTTACAGGAATTTAAGGACATATTTGCATGGAGTTATACTGACATGAAGGGAGTGGATCCACAATTCTGTATGCACAGGATTAATCTCAAAAAGGATGCAGTACCTGTCATTTCCCAAAGATACAGGATGAATCCTAATTATGCTAGAGCTGTTAAGGAGGAGTTGGATAAACTACTTAAGGTTGGTTTCATCTATCCTGTAGAGAAGGTGACTTGGCTATCACCTATTGTGGTGGTTCCAAAGAAGAATGGGAAATTAAGAATATGTGTAGATTACAGAAAGTTAAATGCAGCCACTATCACTGATCCTTTTCCCCTACCTTTTCAAGACACATTGCTGGATGCAGTTGCAGGTCATCAAATGTACAGCTTCCTTGATGGGTTCAGTGGTTATAATCAGATTCTGATGGCAGAGGAGGACAGAGATAAAACTGCCTTTATTACAGAATGGGGAGTGTATGCAAGCACTGTCATGGTGTTTGGATTAAAGAATGCTCCACCTACTTTTCAAAAGTGGGTCCAGGAAGTCTTTGCTCCATATCTTACCACATTTATGAGAGTATTCTTGGATGATTTCAGTGTGTTTGGGAAGACAGATGATCATTTAACTCAGTTGAAACTCTGTTTTGAAAGATGCAGAATGGCTAGGTTAAGTCTGAATCCAGCCAAGTGTGCATTTGCAGTAAGAAGAGGGATTTTACTAGGCCATATTATTTTAGAAGATGGAATGCAGGTGGATCCAAGAAAAGTTCAAGCCATTCAGAAGGCTAAAGCACCAGTCAATCTGAAGGAACTCAGTAGATTTGTTGGTCAGATAAAATGGCACAGCAGATTTTTGAAATACCTATCCCATGTTTGTGTTCCATTAACTAAGCTCACAAAGAAGGATGTGAAGTATGAATGGACAGAAAAACAGGAAAAAGCATTCAGGCTACTGAAGAAGATGTTACAGGTGGCACCTATAATGCAACCACCTGACTGGAATTTACCTTTCCATGTTTTTGGAGATGCATCAGATGTAGCTGTGGGAGCAGTTTTGATGCAAGAGAAGCAGAAAGGATGGTTCAGGCCTGTTTATTATGCAAGCAAAGTAATGACAGGAGCTGAAAGGAATTATTCAGTTACAGAAAGAGAGTGTTTGGGAGTGATTTTTGCTCTGAAAAAATTCAGACACTATTTGTTGGGAAACCCTATTGTCATACATGTTGATCATCAAGCTTTGGTATATCTTGTGAATAAACCAAATCCAACAGGAAGGATTGCCAGATGGATATTGCAGATGCAGGAATTTGACTACAGCATCATACACAGACCTGGTAAGATCATATAATTGCTGACTACTTGAGCAGACTGGAATCAGGAGACCCAGTTGAAGGAATAGCAGATGATCTTCCTGATGCGGATCTTTTTCAGATTCAACCAACTCAGTCAACAGACTGGTATGGACAAATGCTGAACTATTTTACTGAAGGAGTTTTTCCTGAAAATATGAACAGTGATCACAGAAGAAAGTTGGCACTCAGAAGTGCAACATTTTCAGTTATTGGAGGACATTTATACAAGAAAGGAGTTGATCAGATACTTAGAAGGTGTGTTCCTGAAAGTCAGAAAAAGACAGTTTTGTTTGAAGCTCATACAGGAATTTCAGGTGGTCACTATTCAGGGGACATTACAAGCAGGAAAATATTTCAGAGTGGACTTTGGTGGCCAACTGTTATTAAGGACTCATACCTGTTTGCAAAAACCTGTGAACAGTGTCAGAGAGATGGATATCCCAGGAATCAGGACAGGATGATTCAAAATCCAGTGCTGCCTTTAGGGCCATTTGAGAAGTGGGGTATGGATTTTATGGGTCCATTCAAACCTGCAGCAGAACATTCAGGAAACAGATATATTCTAGTGGCTACTGATTATTGTACCAAGTGGGTAGAAGCAGTTGCTTTGAAGGATAATAAAGCCAGGAGTGTAGCCTTTTTTGTCTACAACAATATTATGACCAGATTTGGTTGTCCTATTGAGCTTGTATCTGATCAAGGTGTTCATTTCCTGAATAAAGTTATCAAAGTGCTTGCAGAAACACACATGATTAGTCACAAAATGTCTTCTGTATATCATCCACAAGCAAATGGATTAGCTGAGAGTAGTAATAAGGTGTTGGTTAAAATTTTGAAGAAAACAGTTTCAGAAAACAGAAAGGATTGGGATTTGAAGTTGAATTCAGCACTATGGGCATTCAGAACAGCTTACAAAGTCAGTACAGGTCTCACACCCTTTAGACTAGTGTATGGCCTTGAGGCTGTAGTGCCTATGGAGTTTGTTGTACCATCTTTGAGGATAGCAATACAACACAGGCTAACACAGGAGGATTCTCTGAAACACAGATTGGAACACTTACTGTCTCTGGAAGAAGACAGATTTCAGAGTGCTTATGTCGCAACTGTGATTCAAAACAGGAGAGCTGCATGGGTGAATCAGTATTTGAAGAAGAAACGATTTAAGGAAGGAAATTTGGTCCTGATGTACAACTCAAAGTTGGGAAAGCATCCAGGGAAACTGAAACTCAGATATGTTGGACCATATAGAATTTACAAGGATTTGGGACAAGGGACATTTCAGTTGATGGATTTGCAAGGCACACTGTTAAAGAAACCTGTGAATGGTTTCAGGTTAAAACTGTTTTTGCCAGAGGGAGTGATAAATCAATGTTGGGCAATTGTGCCTTTAGGCACAGTCAGGGATGTTGCCATTGAAGAAGAAGGAGTTCAAGTGGGATGCATAGCAGCAACAGTCTCTGCTAGGACTGATGAGGAAGAGCAACCAGCTTCAGAAACAGAGGATGTTAGATCAAAGCAAGAAGGGGGAGGACATGATGATGATCCTACTCCAAACTGACAAGTCAGTATTGAAGAAATTTCAGATTTGACAGAGAATCTGATTTCAGGAAAAATGGTTTTTTCTAAGTATTTGTGTATGTTGGATTCATTTTCAGCCACTGCACTTTACAAGGAAATATTCCTGACTACTTGAATCAGTATTTTCTAGTTGATAACTGATCAAGGGATGTTGTGGGCTCAGGTCTACTATTTTGGGAAAATAGTATCCACCGGGTGTGCCAGTGTTAAGACTGAGTTGACATCACACCTTAGAGTTATGTATTAGGAGTTTAGAAGTCAAGTTAAGCCTTAGGGTAAGTCAGATATGAAGGGGTGTAAGTTTTTGGAATGAATAGTCATAAGTAAGGGATGTGAGGAGTTATCAATCCCCGAATGTAACTGATCAAGTCAGAGTGCATATGCAGGTGTAGATCATGTCTGCGCGTCTGTCTGTAAGCAGAAACTGAAGTTATGAAGAGCAGTTCAGAGTCAGATATTGTTTCCCTGTCTTGAAGTAGTAAACTGTTTTCAGTATTCATGTTATTTATTGCTGAAATGAAGTCAGATGGTTCTGTAAAGGTGTACTGTAATGATGGAATGTGTGTATGAAAGTTATATGAAGTCAGTGCAGTCAGAAAGTAAGTCAGTTGGATTCAGAAATGTCAGGTAGAGTAGTTTTTCAGGGAGTAAATCGCAGGCAGTAAATTAGCCTGTAACACCCACCTATCTATCTTATAAGACATGAGGCTATCCACCACCTCATAGCACTCATACCTTAGCATTTGCAAGATATCTAAGCCCTGCATCATGGGGAATAGTTCATATAATCTGCTCATGTGCTAGCTGCCTATTATCCTAAATATCACTATGTGGATCTCAACCATTTTGATAGGTTCATTATCAATCTTATCCACATTAAAGATATCATCATGACTATATACTATCCATCTAAATTCATGATCCCACAAATGATAGCCCATTTCACATGACACTCCATAGCCAAGAAAAATGCATTTATTGGACTTGTGATCAAGCTTACTCCTCTTGTCCCTAACCAAAAAGATACAAGTGATCATAACTAGGTCTCTTGCCAAATCATAAGTCCTTTAGTATCTTGCCATCCAACAGCTTGCTAGGAGACTTATTGATCAAATGCAATGTTGTATTTACATATTCAGTCCAAAAACTATTAATAAAACTACCATTAGAGAGCATACTATGGACCCTTTCTTGAATAGTCTTGCTCATGTTGGGGGTAAAGGCACCTCTGCCTAGCCGCCCGTGTATTACTATACAAACAGTACCCGCCACTGCATACTGCACGTGGCGGGCACCCGTCACAGTCACTTATTCTTTATTCTTTTAGTGACAGTTTGAATAAAGGAAGGCTTGGCCACACATTGTGGTTACTGGAGTTCCCATTTCTTGTCTCTCACTTTCTTGCTCTTGCTCTCCCACCATAGCTCTCATGTGCAAGCTTCGATCCTTCTCACCTTTCAACTGGTATTAGAGCACGGCTTCTCGACTCTTGAGCTTGGCTCGTGGCATTCTCAGCTTCCCTTCGACTCCCTACTTGCATTGGGTCTCCATCCCGGTAGCCATAGCCGACTCCCTTGAGCTCCTGTCACTCCCCGGCCTTCCCCAGCATCTACACGAGGTATGAGAGCTTGCTTCTCACTTAGTTCTCAGCCATTCTTTGACATGAACAGTAGGGTTTCATGAAAAGGCAGCCACAGCTTCCATCATTGAAGCTTGTTCTCTTCACCTCTTGCTTGGAATTGTCCTAGGCTTGTGTAGACCTATTGTAGGCCTTCATTGGGCTCTTGCTTATCCCCTACCCATCCTGATTTGGCCCCTCAAGTACAGCAGCATGCTCACGTTTTATTTGCGTCCGTTTGCAAAAATTGCTCAAAAATCACTCTTTTTGTCATATCTCGGGCACTCGGAACCCGATTCAGGCAAGGTAAGAGTCTAACTTGGGATGTTGGCACGCTTTGGATGTGATGGTGATGTCGGATTTGCAAATTTTGATGACAGAATATTCTGTAATAAATTTCAGGTCTGAGACAGTATTTGTATGCCTATGGCTTATATGATGCTTCTACTAATGTCTATTGATACATGATCACTTGTGGATGTTATGCCTCTTATGTGAGATGCATTTGGAGCTAATTTAGCTCAGCCATTGATTGTTTTGAACAGTCCCAGATCTGGCCAAAATAGGGCAACACTTATCTCTTGAAGTCTATGCTTACCGGGATTGATCACTTGATGCATATTGATGCCCGGATGATGTCTACATGTATGGAGATGCTATGTTAATGGATTGCCATCATTTTGGTACTGATTTGAGGCATGAAATACTCAGTCTGGAGTAGTGAATGTCTACTGTAAACAGTTGGGTTGAAGCTATTCTACTCATGTATGCTTATGCCTATGCTATTCGAGTCATGTCTTGGAGATGTACATTGATGTATTGACCATCGGGGATTGGAAAAGAGTTCGACATTGATTCTTAATCATTGGTTGAGCTTGATCTCCACTTTCCATAGCATTTGGATATTTATCTTAGATGTATATTGGCACTTATTGGTCTATGCTTGACCACTTTGGACATGCACGTGTCACCTACCTATGTCAATTACATTGTTTGAGCTTGGATGCTATTGGAGCTTTACTTGGGCCTGGCATTTGATTGTCTGGAGCATATTTTGGAGATTTATTGGCTTGCCAGAGTTTATTTTGGGATATACTTGATGTCTATGGATGCTACATATGGATGTCACACTGCCTCCATGTCCGGGATGTCTTATTGATGCTTCATCTTGGACACTTGTCACTGGTGCTTGTACATGCTTTGTTCGAGCTTTGTTACTTGATATTTATGGCCTTTGTGCGAGTGGGAGCATCTTTGGATGCTTGACAGACATTGAGTAAGTGGTCTATGCTATTTGAGCTTTTGAGAGTATTTGGGATTTCTTACCCTTTGGGATGATGCATGGTTCATATGTCTTGGTTCCTTCCTATGCTTATGAGCTGACTCTTTGACTTGGGTCCCTTTCCTTGTGAGCTAACACCTACTTGTGTCAAGTCTTGGTAGTGGCAGGCACACTTTGCTCAGTTGATAGGGGGGTGTGCCTACTCAATGGCAGATATTTCATGACATGTTTGGGTGTTGGATTCATGCTTATCGACTGTCATATGCCTATGTTATGGCCGCATGATGCTGGTTATGGTCTTGGCAGTATATGATTGACTTGGGATCCGCTTCTGGCGCAGTTAGCTCTCATTTACTGAAATCTGTTATTTATTACAGCAAGCTGAAATCTACAGATTTTGACCACTTCTTTGAGGGTAATGCTTACTATTTGATGTTATCTTGGTAATATTTGGTGGATAGGTGCTTCTCTTGGTAAAATCCACTCTTTCAGCCAGTTTTAGCAGTGGTTTTAGTGCATTTTTTGCTAATTGCAGCAACCTACAATTTTACCTTGTTGCATTGATTTGGGACAGTATGGCTGGTCATCTGAAAGACACAACTCTCTTTAACATTGCCAAGTTTGATGGTACCAACTATGGGTATTGGAAGTCCCAAATATGGAAGGTTTTGATGCAGAAGTTGCAGATTAAACCCTTGCATTTCAAATGTGTCAAACCTGAGGATATGGATGATGATGTTTGGATGGAAGTTGATGAGCTGTGCAAGTCTACCATTATTTTGTCACTCTCAGAAGAGGCCCATCATAATGTTGTTGAAGATGAGAATCAGAGTGCATGGGATTTATGGGAGAAGATTTAGGAGCTCTATGCGCAGCAGAGTCCTGCATCACAGATGTATTAGCTGAAGCAGTTAATGGACTTTTGCATGAAGGAGGGGACCTCCCTTTCATCTCATTTCAGTCAGTTTCATGCTATCATGAAGATCTGTTGTCACAGGGTATTGAGTTCAAAGACAACTTGCACTCGTTGTTTCTGCTTGGCACCTTACCTGAATCATGGGATGTCTTCCGTACTGTCATATGCACGAACAAGCTTGATGGGCTGAAAATAAAAAATGTTGAGAGTGCTTTATTGATTGAGGAAATCAACGGGAGAAACAATGATGCTTCTCGCTCTCCACATGCATTGACTATTAGAGGTGGCAGACATGGCATGCATGATAATGATCATAAGGGCAGGGACTCTCAGAAGTCCACGTCCAAGTCACGTGGTCGCAGTAAGTCTCGTGGATGAAAAACTGATCTTACCTATCATTATTGTGGAAAAGCATGACATATTAGACCGCAGTGCCATAAAATGCGTGATGATAAGCGCAAGGACAAGGGAAAATAAAAAGTGCAGGAAAAGTCTTCTGAGCGCAATATTGTACCTACAAAGTCTAGTGTGAAGATAGAAGAGGTTAATGTCATGCAGGCCATTGATTCAGATGATGATTACATACTTGCAGCTTTTGCATCTGATGCCTTATATACTTTGGAGATACATTCCATGTATGCGCAGTACTGTCTCTTGGATTCGGGTGCATCCTTTCATGTGACACCTTGCAGAGATTGGTTTCATACCTATCGTACCATGTCTGGTTCTGTGTGTCTTGGTGATGATAGGTCTCTTGACATTGTGGGCATTGGAGATGTTAGGCTGCAGTTTCCTTCTGGCAGCTCTTTTATTTTACATGATGTACGCCATGTCTCTTAAAGGAATGAAAATGCTCTGTGCTTTGCAGTATCTTCCGCCTTTTGACTCTTCGCATTTTGATTCTTGTGATCATTATTTGTATGGCAGGCAGACTAGAAATACACATAAAAAGTCTGGTAAGAAACACATGGGTGAGCCCTTGGCTCTTGTGCACTCAGATGTATGTGGGCCCATGCCCTGTCAATCACTTAATGGAGCAAAGTACTTTGTTACTTTCATAGATGATTACTCACGTAAGGTTTGGGCTTATCCCGTAAAGAGAAAATCTGATGTCTTAGACACATTTCAGCGTTGGCTTGCATTGGTAGAAAACCAATCTGGGAAAATGCTAAAATACCTAAGATCTGATAATGGAGGTGAGTATGTACACGTGCTTTTGAGCAGTTTTGTGATGAGTAGGGTATTAAGCGTCAGTTGACCGCCCCTTACATCCCACCCCAGAATGGTATGGCTGAATGCATGAATAGGACCATGCAGGAAAGGGTCCGTAGCATGCTTAGTTAGGCTAGCTTACCGCAACACTTTTGGGCTGAGGCAGTTACTATTGTAGTGCATCTCATTAATAGGTCGTCTAGCAGTGGCATTGACTTTCAGGTTGCAAAGGAGGTGTGGGCAGGCAAGTCTCCCTCTTATGATCATTTGCGTGTCTTTGGCTATGAGTCATTCTGTCATGTGCCCAAGGACAAATGCAATAAGCTGGATCCTAAGAGTGTCAAATGCATTTTCATTGGCTATGGAGATGCATGAGAGATGGGTTACCGTCTATGGGATCCACAGGCGCAGAAAGTGATCCGTAGCCATGATGTCATCTTTCATGAGGACAAAATGCATATCCAACCTGAAAAAGTGGTTGAGGTATGCATAGTTATCTTTCAGGAGGAGCCCCCTACTCCTGTTCAGCCCGCTCCATGGTCAGCTAGACAGCGCACAACATCACCTGATGCTCATGGCCCAGATGCTAGACATGCTAATGCTAGACAGGATGTCGGTCAGGCAACAAAGCCTGGGTTTAGGCCTTCTACTAGAGATAAATGACCTCCTGACCATTTTGTGCCCTCTATGGATTATGTACTAGTTACAGATGCAGGAGAGCCTCTTACTTATGATGAGGCTATGCGCAAGGGTGATTGTCACTCTTGGGAGAGGGCTATGCAATCTGACCTTGACTCATTGCATAAGAATAAGACTTGGGATTCGGTTTCCTTGTCTCAGGTTAAGAAGGCTTTGCCATGCAAGTGGGTGTACAAGCTGAAAAGTACCCCTGGACACCCCAAGTCGGCATACAAGGCTTGATTGGTTGCTAAGGGTTTTAAGCAGGAGCATGGTGTTGACTTTGATGAAGTCTTTTCTCTTGTGGTCAAGACGACCACCCTACGCTTAGTCTTGGCCTTGGATGCACAGCTTGACCTGGACTTGTACCAGATGGATGTCAAGACGGCTTTTTTACATGAGGACTTGCATGATGAGATTTACATGGAGCAGCCTAAGGGTTTTGCAGACCGTGGCAGGGAACACCTAGTGTGCAAGCTAAAGAAGAGTATATATGGCTTAAAGCAGGCATCTTAGGGAATGGTACCATAAGTTTGATGCATTCATGCAGTCACAGGGCTACAACCGCAGTGCTCTGGATCCGTGCTTATACACGAATAAAGCTCATGACAGTTCTTTACTGATTTTAGTACTCTATGTGGATGACATGCTTTTAGCAGGGACATCTCATGAGGAGCTCGATGCTCTTAAGGCTCAGCTCAAGAAGAGCTTTGAGATGAAAGATCTAGGACAGGCCTCTCATATACTTGGGTACGTGCATCACGTGCAATAGATCTAAGGGACTCCTCTATCTGTTCACAGAGGGAGTATGTACATAAAGTCCTTAAGCGCTTTCGCATGCAGTATGTTAACCCTATTGGCTGTCCGTTACCTTCTCATGTGAAGGTTTCACAGGCCGATTGTCCACAGACAGATGAGCAGAGGGCCAAGATGGCCAAGATTCCCTATGCATTAGCCGTGGGCAGTCTTATGTATGCCATGATACCCACCATGCAGATAGTAGGAAGTCCACTTCTGGCTATGTGTTCACTTATGCTGGAGGGGCTATCTCTTGGATGTCTAGTGCGCAGAAGTATACAACCCTTTTTACTACAGACCGAGTATATTGCAGCCACAAAGGCTTGCAAGGAGGCTATCTGGTTAGGCCGTTTGATTATAGACCTTGGTATGACAGATGCTATGCCTACATTGCATTCGAATTCTATGAGTGGCATTCAGTTGGCCAAGAATCCGGTCTTCCATACGAATACGAAACATATTGAGGTGAGGTATCACTTCATTTGCGAGGTCATTGAGGACAAGTTTGTTGAACTTGTCAATATTATGAATGAGCAGAATCCTGCAGACTTGCTCATGAAAAGCCTCACTACTGAACGCTTTGCCTTCCTCAAGAGATTGATGGGCATGGGTTGAGATGATGTCTTTTTCCTCATCCTATTGTACATGTGTACATGTTGTACTGTCTTTTCTTTTTTCTCTTTCACTAGGGCAGATTCGCCTTTAAGTGGGAGGTTGTTGGGGGTAAAGGCGCCTCCGCCTAGCCGCCAATGTATCACTGCACTGATAGTAACTGCTGATAGTACCCGCCACTACACACTGTAGGTGGCGGACGCTCGTCAACAGTCACTTATTCTTTATTCTTTTAGTAATAGTTTGAATAAAGGAAGGCCCAACCACACATTGTGGTTGTTGGAGTTCCCATTTCTTGTCTCTCTCCCCACATGATTTTGGTCAGGATTTTTGGAGTTGCCAACTGCACTCTTCACCATTATCAATTCTCAAGTACTTAAGATTCTTGCTTGACTAATTCTCTTACAAATCCCAAGAACTTTTGAAATGTATCGAACACATCACTCTTCTTGGAAATAGGATAAGCCCAAACCTCCCTTGTGACATCAATTATAAAAGAGATAAAGTACAATTCTCCTCCTAATGAAAATGTGGGCATTGGCCTCCACACAAGTCATAATGAACCAAGTCAAGTCATTCTAATTTTCTACTCCCACTATCTCTCTTATATGACATAGTTGAAACCAATATTTAAAAATTTGATGACAAAAGATTATGCAAATGGAATAGAGCATTCATTTTAGTGAGGTCTACATGTGCTCCAAATAGTCGTGCCATAAAGAAAAAGATGGTTGTTTAGTGATAGTTACGACATAGTCTTCATATATCAGAAACATGTAAAGAGCATATTATATTTTGGCCCTTGCACAACAAGAGATCCCTTGAAAATCTTCCACGCATGATAATCAAATATCACTCTCTAACTATAATCTAATAGGTTATCATGAATTGATCAAGCTTTTTTTCAAGTTTGGAACATGCTATACATTCCTCAATATAAAAAAAGAACCATTTGGCAATGACCAATGTACATCCCCAATACCAACAATGTTGCATGCATAGTTATTTCCAAGATGGACACATCCTCTCTTTTGAACATCATAGGTAGTAAACCACCCTCTATGTGCAATGACATGAAATGATGTTGGGGAATCAAAAAGCCATTTTGAGACATGCCATTATCCATGGCAATTATAAACCCAAAGAGGATACATACAAAACATCATCATCATCACTACTGCATCCATTTATCTATTGTCTTCATTTTTCCAATTATCTACATTTTTCTTTTTACACTTTTGCTTGTTCTTCCACTTGTAGTAGTCTTTTTTTATGTGTTTCTTCTTGTTACAAAAGGAGCATTCTACATCCTTTTTGTTGTGTGACTTGCTTCTTGACTTACCTCTCTAACATGAAATCTCATTATAGCATTTGACGTTCCCCTCATTGTAAGTGCACTCAAGTGCTTTGACTCTACATTCTTCTTTCAGTTTACCTCCTCAATGGAAAAATTTCTCTCAATGTTAGCACTCCTAAGATCAGTTATGGGTGTAAAGTTACTATTGGTAGTCCTGAAAATATCCAAACTCTCAAGCAAGGGAACTAACAAGAGCATGGTCTTCATTGAATCATGAAAGACAATCTTTTGAGATGTCACTTGGCTAAAAATAAGATTGAAATGATTGAGGTGGTTAGACATTGAACCCCCCTTCTCCATGTGGAGATCAATGAGCGTTTTCAACCAATAAACCTATGAGATTGCACTTTTTTTTTCGTTTAGGCCATCAAGCTTTTCCTATACACCATATGCACCTTTCATATCTTCACATTAAAATACATGAACTTTGAGATTGTTAACATAATATTGGAGTGTGCTTGCTCATCCAATTCCTCCCATACATTTGGATCGATATCCTTAGGCTTAGCCCCATTACATTTGATTGGCTTCACTTGCTTCTTTTGGACCAGTATGTTGTAGATTTGTTCATTCCTATGCAAATAATTTGTTTCATCAAACTTTTTTATATAAAGCAATGCACTACCTAAATGCGATGAAGAAGACATGATGAGAAAAGTATGTCTGCACACAAAAACTGAGAAAATGGGAAGATTCTTGGAGTCTTACACTAAGATTGAGGAGGGAGAATTCATGCATTTTTTTCATGTTTTTAGTTTTTCCAAATTGGGAGGAGAGAGGATGATGACATTGTTTATGACAAAAAAGGAGGGGAGGGGCGGCGCATCAATTTGACGTCTTCTTCTCCTTCTTAAGCTTTTATTTTTAAAGCTTAAAGATTTTTTTTTTCAAAGCCTTAATCTCCATAAGTCAGATATTGACTTACTCAAGTTTTAAATGTGTTTGGTCAATTTCAAACTTACTAGTAGACATAATCGTTGTGAACATGATGATTCTCATGTAGAGATGTTCGCAGCCGTATCGGTCTTGAAAGGTGTCGGGGTACGAGATATGGATTATTTTACTTGAGATCTCACTTTTAATAGTCTAAACTCTCCAAATCTTAATTACAAGAAGTCGAGAAAGTCAAAACATCACATCCTCTTCCCCTTAGAGGAATCGAAATGTCCTTATCTCGAATGAAACTAGGGATATTGGTTACATAGTGATTTTTCATCAACCCAAGTGTGGCATCCTCTTCAAGATAGTCTTTTCACTAGATGAGATACTCCCTAAGGGTTTTACTTCTTAGAACCTTCTCCCGCATGTCAAGTATCTTATCTGGTTGAATTTTGAGGACTCCTTGACTTGGCATGACAATTTGTTGGCCATTAAGTACATGCTTAGGGTTGGGAACATAGGCTTTCAATAGATTGGCATGGAATGCATTATGCACTGGGAGTTGTAGCTTATAAGCGTTATCTCCTAGACATTTTAGCACCTTATATGGCCCACAATATTTGGGAGTTATCTTCTTGAATTCTCCCAAAGATAATGAACTTTTCTTTGGGAAAACTCGAATAAAAATCATGTCACCTTCTTTGAAAATGTGTTATTGTCTTCATTGATCAGCATACGATTTCTATAGATCCTTGGCACCTTAAATATCTTGCCTTATAGCCTTTGCTTTTGCTAATCTATTTCTTCTAGCATTTTCTTAAATGGTTCTACCCGTAGGGTAGGATCAGAAAAAATTAGTGGCGTAAGACAACCTTGCCCATACAATGCTCGGAAAGGAGTCATTTGAATACTTTGATGATATGATGCATTGTAGATGAATTCAACTAAGGGTGTATTGGATCCATTGCTTAATAAGCTCTTAGTATATTCTCAATAACTTGATTGACCCGCTCTGTCTGACCATCAGTTTGGGGATGGGAAGTAGCATTGAAGCAAAGTTGGGTTTCTAGAGCTTTGAACAAACTCTTCCAAAAGTTTGATGTGAAGAGAGAATCACGGTCATTGATGATTCTCTAGGGTAATCCATGTAACTAAAAAATTTCTTAATGAAAAGTCTGACGATATTGGAGGCCTTGTAATTGGTTTTTACATGAATAAGGTGTGTAATTTTTGTTAGTATATCAATGACTACCATAATTGAGTCCAACACAAACAACCCAAATCAAAGGAAAATTAGCACATAGTCATAAACCTTTGAAATGATAGTATATGCATAAACCAAGAGAGCATAAAGAAGTCTCCTACTAACTCAAATGAGCTAAGCTCTATATAAAAAATACCAAGTACTCCCAATGTAGCAAATCAAGATATTAAAAGTAGCAAAGAAATCTCAACGCATAGAGCTCATAGTATCTGGGTACCCAATGTACATCATGTATAGATTCGAGAGCATAAACCTTCAATATGTCTTCAAATTGTAAATGGAAATCATTGAAACAAATAATCACTGCACCTTGTAGTAAGTGAACAAGAATTTCCAAGATGAGCACAATCATTTTGTATCACATGTGGAGATGTACATCTACAAAAGTTTATGTGACTACACAATACTAGTTCATTCAGGCCTGGCAGGCCTTAGACAAGGTTGTAGATTGTAATATTCATTCCATGGATTGTTTGCTTGATTGGTGGCATCTTAGATATCCATGGTGGAGATGATCCTTTGTTGAGATAAGTCTAATCCAAAAGAGTAGATAGTGTGTTATGTGCTCTAATTCTTTTCTCACACTCCATAGACATTTGTGTTGGTTTTGTGCAAGTAATACATGACATTGCTCATATGCCAACCACAAACTTGGTAGAGCAAGTGCATGTAAACTAGCTAGCGAGTGAGGGATTCAAAGAAACTATCAGCTTGTATGGTGCATGTGCCAATGATTTGGCCAAGACTTTACTACTATAGAGTACAACACATCATGCATTCATTGGACCAAAGTCCCATGGTGCAGAACTTAGTGCAAAGAAGCTTCTAAGTTGATTGCAACAAGGGAATAGCTCCACACCAACAATGGGAGGAAGGACAGAAGAGAAGACACATATGAAGGGTGGAGCAAGAGTGGAAGCACAAGCGGAAGCAAGAGAGAAGTAAGAGCTATGGATATACAAGTAGAGAGAACATGATGGCATGTGGGACCTCCAAGAGTCACAATGTGTGACCCACCTTTCCTTTTTCTATTGTCATGTGAAAAATAAAGAATAAAGTGATAGTGACGCACGATCACCACCTGTAGTACATAGGTGTGCAGGCAGTAAGTAAAAATAAATATAGATGGCCAGGCACATGTGACATTTAATCTCCAACAACCCCCCACTTAAGGCGAATATACTTGAGTATGAAGAAAATAAGAAAAAAGTGAGAAAGTACAACATGTACATATAAGTAGAACAAGATGAGGAATAAACATCATCTTCCTAAGGAAGGCCTAACATTCAATTAGGTGACTTTTATTAAGTAGATTTGTAGGATTCTCATCAGTCAAATCTTGACAAGCTCTATCTACTTGTCCTCAATCACCTATTTGATGACATGATAATGAACCTCAATGTGCTTGGTCTTCGCATGAAAGATTGGACTATGTGGCAACAGAAAGCCACTCATAGAGTTTGAATGCAATGTAGGAGTCATAGGTTGGTCCCCATATGACCTAATCATAGGGCATTCTTGCAAGCCTCAATATCTGCAATGTACTCGGTCTCAGTAGTATACAAGGCAATGCATTTCTATACCCTAGACATTCAAAAATTAGTACCTCTAGCAAAGATGAGGACATAGCTAGAGATGAACTTCCTATTATCTACATACCCTGTATAATTAGAGTCTATGTAGCCTAGAACTCTAGTATCGTAGCCACCATAACAAATACATATATTTATAGTGTCCTTAAGATATCTCATGATACCCTTTACAACATCCCAATGTCGACAGCCAAGTGTTTACATATAATGAGCCACAACTCCGTTTGTAAATGCTATGTTAGTTCTAGTGGCTATCATGGCATACATCAAGCTATCCATTGTCGATGCATATGGGAATTTGGCCATCTCAGCCCTCTCATTATGTGATTGGGGATTATTTGAATGATTGATCTTCACATGAGAAGGTAATGGGAAGATAATAGGCTTACCATTGTACATATGGAATTGCTTAAGGACTTGATGAGTGTACTCCTTGTGTGATGTGTAGAGGAGTTCCTTAGAGCAATTGCATGTAGTACACATATGAAGTATGTGAGAGGCATACCCCATGTCTTTCATCTCAAAGTCTTATTGAGGTGAGTCTTCAAAGTATCCAGCTCATCTCATGAGCACTCCCAGCAATCAACATATCATTAACATAGAGCAACAAAATAATAAGGCTACCATCGTAGCCTTTTTTGTGTAAAGACATGAATCCATACCACTATGGGAGTAATCTTGTGAATGCATAAAGATATCAAACTTTTGATACCCAAGGTACCTACTTAAGTCCATAAAGACTCTTCCTTAACTTGCACACTAGGTATTCCCTGCTCTTTTTCTCAAACCTCGTAGGCTACTGTATATAAATGTCATCATGCAAGTCCCCATGAAGAAAATCTCTTTTAACATCCATTTTGGTTAAACCAATGCCAATTTTAGGTGTAAGCAAGTTTGCAATATGCTCAGCCACGATGGCTTACCATATCATTTTTGTGCTGAGGTAGTTACTAGTGCTGTATACTTGATAAATTGGTTCTTATGCATTGCTCTTGACTATCAAGTTGCAGAGGAGGTATGGTCTGGAAAACCCCCCTCATATGCTCATTTGCATGTCTTTGGTTGTGAGGCTTTTTGCCATGTACCCAAGGACAAGC
Organism: Lygodium microphyllum; assembly: GCF_053477565.2. NCBI lineage: Eukaryota > Viridiplantae > Streptophyta > Polypodiopsida > Schizaeales > Lygodiaceae > Lygodium > Lygodium microphyllum. The sequence goes on along the minus strand of NC_141139.1, from coordinate 38,997,697 downwards.
ACAATAAGGTGGATCCTAAGTTTAGGAAATGCATATTTCTTGTAGTCATCTTGACCACAAGAGAGAATATATGATCAAAATCAACTCCCTTCTCCTAGTTAAAATCTTTAGCAACCAATGTGGCCTTATATGCTACTTAGGGTGACCAAGGGTACTCTTAAACATGCACACCCACTTGAATGGAAATGCATGTTTTCCATTGGGAAAAGAAACCATATCCCATGTAGGATCTTTTTGCAAAGAGTCACACTCAAACTATATGGTCCTCTTCCAAGAATGACTATCACCTTTGTGCATAGATAAGCTTCTCATAAGTAAGAGTTTCACTAGAAGCTTTCGCAATGATATAATATATAGAGGGTTCAAAATGATCAAATGGATATAAGGCACTCATACATCATCTCAAGAATGGCTAAGGGACTTGTATGGCCTATCCTTGTTAGATTGTAACTGCCTTCATAAGCTACCACCAGTGCTCCATGGTACTCTAAGTTGTAAGGCCCCCATTATAAGGAGAAGCCATGTGTGAGCACAGACATTGGTTGGGTCCTAGTTTGAAAGTTAGATGAGGTGTATGGGATCCGATAGCAAAAGGCAACCTTTTGTAGATTTAACCTTAGATAGAGGAGTTATTCTAGTAGCAACTCGAGGCACAACGCATTGAGTTGCGAGGGGTGAAAGTTATTAAGGACTCCTATTTTGGAACCATAGAATAGTGCCATTGGCTCAATGGTAAAGGAAATATTCATTGGCCAACTATGAAACGTTTATAATATGGTCGAATGAGCCGACTAGGCTACCTTCCCAAGCTATAAAAGGAAGACTCCTCCAAAGCCATTGTCAATCTATCTTTCACCCATTCAGAGTTCTTTTAGCTAGAATTAAGCTCTTTACTATCATTTTCTTGGATCGCTTTAACCCAACTTATTGCGTTTGTATTTGGGAATATAACATAAAGCCTCACATCCAAAGACATGCAAGTGTGCCTATGAGGAAGGTTTACTAAACCATAGTTCCTATGCAATTTTATCACTAAGAGTAGTACATGGGGATTTATTAATCAAATGAACTATAGTAGTAACTGCCTCAACCCAAAAATACTATGGTAAGTGTGTCCAACTAAGCATATTGTGGACTCTCTCCTGAATAGAACCTATTCATGCACTCTTTGCAATACCGTTCTAGGGTGGGATGTGTGAGGTAGTCAACTAAAGCTTAATAGCCCTCTGATCCAAAGCTAGCTTATGTCCAGATTGGTCAACCATAATATGAAAGTGTTGAAATATAGCTAATACCTATGAGTTCTGCTTAATAGGACAGGCCCAAACTTTAGATGAATAATCATAAATGAATGTCAATAAGTACTTAGCATCAACTACATTGATAGGGCATAGGATCATAAACATGTGAATGAACAAGAGCCAAAGGCTCACCCACATGTATAGAGCCATAGTTTGTATGAGAGTTGCATATTTGACTGCCACATAAACAATGATCATAAGAGTCAAAATATAAGTATTCAAGAGACGGCAAATATTGCAAATGAGTGCATACTTTCATTCCTTTAAAGGACATGTACCCAAGATAGTGATGCCAAAGAGATACATGAGGAAGATCAGTTACTGCTAGAACATAATCAACAGATCTAGATATAAGAAAAGGGTATAGGTTGCCAACCTTGGTAACTTTAGCAAAAACAAGACTACCAAAAGTAATCTTCTGTGCAGAACACCAAAAGAGACATGGTACCTATCATCATCTAACTATCTAGTGGAGAAGGCTTTTAGTCAAAGCCGAGACATAACATACATCATGAAGTACAAATGGAGCACCAATACCAAAATGCAATCTCACATCACCTATAAATAATATCCAATGCAATGTCATCTCCCAATCTAACTGAACTTGTAACAATACGATAGGTACAACACCAATGATGATACAAGGTAATATGAAATGAATCCCCCAAATCAAGAAGCCAAACCGAGAGTAAGAGACATAGCATCGATCATTTGAGGAAACATTAAGTGATGAATTAGTAAGTATGTAGTCATTTGAGATGTACTCCAAGGCATTGATCTCTTCTAGCTTAAGTATGGGCCTAGAAACAATGATTCAATCATCACAGAAGATTTGGCATTATCTTACAGTTTCCCTTTGCATTTTTCACACTGCCTATCATTGTGTATTTTATGGCATTGTAGCCTTATGTGACCATGCTACCCATAATAGTGACAAGTAAGTGAGGTCTTAGGACCATGAGACTAATTATATGATAGCCCACCATGAGGCTTAGAATTGACCTATTGGGATGTGAGTCTCCACCATGATTGTTATTCCCATTACCACCTTGTCTGTGTCTCACTATACATGCATGAGGAGTATGGGCTATGTCAATATTCTTCCCATTTACTTTCTCTACAAACAAAGCATTCTCTATATCCTTGAGCTAAAAGCCACCTTCAGGAGGGTTTGCACTTTATAAGCAAAGCATTCTCTATATCCTTGAGCCAAAAGCCACCTTTAGGAGGGTTTGCACTCATAGTTGTGTGAAATGTATCCCAAGACTCAAGCAATGTAACAAGCAAGAAAAGAGACTTAATGTTCCCCTCAAACTTCACGGCTTGTGAAGTAAGATGATTGAAAATGAAATGAAACTCATTTAAGCGAGAAGACATAAATGTCCCTTCCTTCATACAAAGGTCCATGAGTTTGTTAAGCCAATACAGCTATCTTGTAGGACTTTGCTTATCGTAGACATCACAAATCTTTTTCCATAATGCATAAGCACTATCCTCAATCTCAATGGCATTATACTTACTTTGACAATTATAAATTCATGGTAGACTTACATAGCTCATCGAGTCATCTACATCATAAAGTTATGGCTTTATTCCCTCTAACTTCAATGGCTTGACTTGCTTCTTTTGCACCAATACCTACCAAATCAGAGTCTTCTAATACTAGATGTTATTGCCAACCAACTTCTTTATGTTGAAGATATATCACTGAAAGGGTTTGAAGCACCTACCATTATGTTTGCCAAAAAAGAGAATAGAGGCTATTATAATAATACTAAATCAATCCCAAAACCAAGCCAAGAAAGAGTGTAGCAAGCCAAGACACTATTGTCCACAAGTAGGAAGCACTAGAATGCTAAATAGAAGTGTTTAGTCCCAAAAGAATTGCTCAAATTAGAATTTTAGCATGGATATTCTTTAAAATTGTAGCAAATCAACATGTAGTTGCATGAAAATATGCCAAAGAATAAGCTCCCACTACCAACAAAATCTGAGTAGCAAAAACCAAGATAAACAATGCAACTAGTAGTATAGCATAAACCATCAAGTACTAAAGAGTGTCAAAGCATCCAAGGTGTCATATACATAGATGCATACCACAATGCATGCAAAGCATATATCCACCACCAACAACCCATTGACAATAAGTAGTACAAGGTGTCCAAATCAAAGGAAAATTAGCCCATAGTCACAAACCTTTGCAATGATAGTATATGCATAAACCAAGAGAGCATAAGGAAGTCTCCCACTAACTCAAATGAACTAAGCTCTATATAAAAAATACAAAGTACTCCCAATGGAGAAAATCCAAATCTTCAAAGTAGCAAAGACGGCTCAATGCATAGAGCTCATAGCATATGGGTATCCAATGTACATCGTGTATAGATTCGAGAGCATAAATTGTCAATATGTCTTCAAGCCATAAGTGGAAATCATTGAAACAAATAATCATTGCCCAAATGCAACCAACCAATCTCAAATCCAAGATGTAGAGCTCACCATAAGCATATTTGGGTATAAACAACAATGTTAAGCATCAACATAACCATGTGGCATACTCAAATAACATGTAGGCATTCAATATATCATCATTTATTTTAATCGGGAATACTTGTTCAAACTAGAATTGCTCTATTCTATGTAAAATAGAGAACTAAAAGCTACATAGAATCAACTCTATGATTACTTAGATCTTTAGTTCTTATCGTGCTCTTCATTTTGAGCATTATAACACCTCAATTCGATATAGTATACAAAAGTATTGACCAAAATACAAAAAGGTTATCAAGCTGCCATAGCTATCAATGACTTCTGCAGTATGTTTTATATCCACTTAAAATGAACAAAATGGATTCTTGAAAGGTCTTCAATAGAAGAAAATGAAAGAGAATCCTGATTTCTCTTCTCTTGAAAGTCTTCAATGTTATTAATCTCTTTGAGTATCCAAAACCTCTTTTCAAGCATCCAAAGTTAAGCTATTTTGCATCATTCTCAACTACTAATGGCTACCCAAATCAAGCCTCAATGGCTCAAACACTTGACTTAGATCTAGATCTCGACTATGAGAATAGTACCTTTATCAATGTATGAACAAGAAATATCAATATCAAAGAAGAAGCTAAAATCCTTAATCTTCATAAAGCTTCACTCATTCCCCTCACTCCAAGCATGAGCTCCCATGAATACTAAATGCAGTTCTGATACCGATTGGAAGATGGAGCAAGATTAGAAGCACAAGTGAAAGCAAGAGAGAAGAAAGAGCTATGGACGTTCAAGCAAGAGAGAAGCAAGAACTATGGAGGTTCAAGCAAGAGAGAGCAAGACAACATGTGGGAACTTCAATAGTCACAATGTATAACCTGCCTTCTCTTATTCTATTATCATTAAAAAAATAAAGAATAAAGTGATAGTGATGGGTAGCCTCCACCTGCAGTGTATAGGTGGCAAGTACAAGTAAATGTAGGCAACTAGGCTCAAGTAGCCTTTAACCCCCAATAGACTATAGGCGATAGGCAGCCCCACAACCTCTAATGTACAACTCATTAAAAAAATAAAGAACAAAGTGATAGTGATGGGCAGCCTCCACCTGCAGTGTATAGGTGGCAAGTACAAGTAAATGTAGGCAACTAGGCTCAGGTAGCCTTTAACCCCCAATAGACTATAGGCGATAGGCAGGCACAACCTCCAATGTACATGTGGGCAAGCAGTAAGTACAAGTAAATGTAGGCAGCTAGGCACAAGAGACCTTTAATCCCCAATAGCCTATTGAAATTGAAATGCATCAACAATCTAATTCTAGAGGTGATAGCATAATTGTAGCAAGGAAATGAAAGCTTGATGAGAAAGTGGGTTTAGAGGAAGTAAATGCCTCTCACAGGCTAGAGTATGTAACTGAAAATCAATTGAAAGAAAGGATTCGAGAAAATTGAATTTCAAGGGCCCTCACCATCAAACCAAGCAAGGGTAGCATCCCAGGTTTCTTCAAAGTGTGGCGGTGGTGGAGACTAGTCTGCATGATATTGTCTAGGCTATAAAAAGGATTCTAGCTCATAGCCATGTTCAATGTTAAGGTTGGTTAGTGGCTTGAAAAGAAAAATACAAGAAACCAATTAGATACACAATACATTGGACACATGCACCTTCATTTTGGGGTGTCATGGAATGAGATGATTGCTATCAACATGGAATGCAGTGGCAGCTCATGTGGTTCTGCAATGATAATGTAAACTAGACATGGAACATACATTATTTCATTCAACCCACCTTGAGTTCCATAAATGTAGCAAGTGGATCGTGACATAAATGTGGCTACATAAGAAATCCACATATTAGAGAGTGGTAGATTTGTTTTACAAAAGGTAGCATAACAAGTGGATGCTAATAAGGTTTCATATAGATATTAGAATGGTGTCTCACAAGCAATAGGAAAAAAAATAGATTTAACATTGGCTTTAAATGCAATTGTGAAGGGCCACATTGCAGTGAAAGCCTTGAAACATAAGCTTTTCAAACTAGAGACACCTAACTTAAGTGTCTTGCAAGAGTGTTATGATGTGCACATTACAAAGAACCCAACATTGTCAAGATTTCACGGATTGTTCAAAAGAAGGAAATATATATTTGGCATGCAAGCACTTGTACCCCATATACCTTTGAGTGTTTGGAATGGATGCAAATGTAAACATGTTTATACACTAACCCATGCTGACAAAAGAAAACTTCCACCTCATATTTGGAAGCAAAAGAACTTTTCTAGCATTGCCCGTAGTGTAACTAAGAGAATGAAACATAGCACAAATGCATTGTATTTTTGTTAAGAAAATATTGACACAACTCATTTGGTTGGCTTTGATCAAAATTTTGACAATCTCTTAATATCCTTGTCTCTCTCAATCTACACTAGTGTAATTAGATGTCTAACACAATTTCAACAATGTTTGTTTACAATACTGATCATAAGATAGTGTAATATAAAATCTTCTAATTAGAAGTGCAATACATGTCATAAGACAATGTAATATTGAAAGGGGACCTACGGAGCTCTACCCCAAGACCTATGGACCGCTTATTGATCAAGCGTTTCAAGCCAAGTGGCCATGGCTACCTCTCACATAGCCGACATGCAATGCCTACCTTACGGGTGTAGTGAGCTTACCTTGATGCTTGTTAGAGTTCCCTCCTCTCTCTTGTACTCCGGTAGCTCCACGATCCTTGCGGCAAGCTCAAGCCCTCTCCGTCAAGCTCCATTCTCCATAGCCGCACAAGAAAGAGAAGAGAAGAGAAGAAGAGAAGATGAAGAGAGAAGATGAAGAGAGAAGATGGGGAGCTTCTTCTCCACGATCCCCCACTCTCACACATTCACTCCCTCACTCCCTCACACTCCCTCAATCCCTCACTTAAGCACAAGCAAGAAGGCAAGAAACAAGAGAAGAAGAAGAAGAAGCTTTGGCCACACACAAGAATGATCTTCTCATTCACTTTTGAACTTTATATACATGCCCTACTTTTTGGGTGATCATCCCCACTTTTTACATGGCTGGCCATTAGCCTAGGCCCTCTTTTCCTATTTCCCACCGTTCTAACTTATCCCATTCCCAACTAGTGCATACAATTTGCACAAGATTTAGCCTAACACTCTTTTACAAGGATTCGAGAGCGCTTTCACAATTAATGGTGCACTTTTACTCTTTTCTTTTCTCGAGGCGACATTGAGGCCTTCTGGAGAGGTCGTCATTCAAATTTTTCAGGGCCTGACTTCCATCTGGGGTGCCTTTTCCTTCCTTTGTCCTGTGCCCTTTCGATTATCTCATTTTTCCATTTTCCTACTCCTCTGCTCCATTTTCCTGCTCCTTTGTACTATTGTAAACATTACCCCCCTCCTAGCTGAGTGCTAGTCCCATGGCGCTGTGGTGGGGAGTAGTGGGGTAGTTGGGGTTGTTGCTAAGTGGAACTAGTGGGTAGATGACCACAATCAAAAGGTGTTGTTGTGAATGAGAGGTGATGGAGTTTGATTAATGATGACTGGGAGAGATTCTGATGTGCTTTAGAGTTCATGACGATGCTTGACATTTCTCGCACAGTTGTAGCTCCCATTTTGCGACGGTTGATAAAGGTTTTGCATGTGCATCTCTAATCATTTGGAGAATATGAGGTTCCAAAATCTATGCCAATGGTAGGTCCATCACTGAGTTTTCCTTCTGCTTGATTTGGTTCAGTCATGGTAGCCATCAACAGGCAGATGGTCGACTGCATCAAGCATGTTGGTCCATCCAACCATCGGAGTATGCAAAAGCTCCTGAAGCTGCTGTAGTGGTGTCCTGTCTCGACTTAGGGAAAAATTCATGGTCATTAGTGGATGTCATGGATGATCTTCTTTAGCTGGGTAGCCATTCACTGAGTCACGATCATAGCCTGCAAGAGAAAGTTGTGCACTCCCTAAGGGGTGTGTTTGTCTCACGGTGTGGTGCAAGTGCATGTGTAGTGGAACTGGGAGATGGGTCTAACCTTGGGTAAGCCCTTGGTAATATCCCACACTTGAGTACCTAGTTTGTGTGTTGTTGGAGGTGCAGTGCAAAACTTAGGGTGATAGGTCTAGAAGTCCTACCCTTGATGTGCCCTAAGTGTGAAGTGGGGGAGGGGCTAGGTGTAAAACCCTAGGTGTAGTGAGTGAAGTGAGTCCTCATGCTTTTTTCTTTTCTCTTTTTCTTTTTCTTCTCTTTTTTTTTTTGAAGAATTGCATACAAGGAAGATGTCCTGGCTAATGCCTATCACCTTCAGCTAGATTACGAGGTGGTCGCAAGCATTGGGATAGGAATGCACGACTTTGTAGATATTCTTTAATACCGGCCCGGGCCTTCAGAGGTGTGGATGACAAGAAAGGATGATTGCACCTTGTGAAGCGGGTATCACTCATATTCTCTAAGATTTCTAGGCAAAAGGAGGGAAGCAGGGTTGCCCTCATCATTAGTCTAGTCATGGCTCTACTATCTATCCCTAGGTTGATGTCAAAAAAGAGTGGAGGGAGGTGGGCTTCCTCGGCTATGGGTCTCTGCATTAGTAGGAACTTGATAAGCCTAAGATAATTACAGGTAGTTAAGAAGGCTGGATCTAGGCAAGAAGAAAAATCTGCAAGGAAGTGGTTGATAGATGGGAGGAGATCCTCTAACCTAAAGACTAGGCATTCCTCGGGGCTCTGGGCATTAACATTATATATCTTAGGAAAGTCAAAATCCCCCTGAATATTTCGATCATAGTCAACTCCATGCCTACGGGGGTAGGGCATGGGGTTGTTGCATTCTTTAGGAGGGAGTGAGCTACAGAAAAGGCGGTCCAGGCGTCAAAATTGGTATCCCAAATCCTCCTCTGCCACTTCGGCTATGCCTCGTAGCCTTGGATGGTTTTGGGAACCCTGTTTACCTTGTCTTGCCAGTAGTCTTCAGGCTCTTGCCTCCATCTGGTTATTATGAGGCTTCTTTCCTCTATCCACGTATTTGCAAGATCATTAGCCAGATCCTTGATCTTAGCTAGAATACCTAGAGGCAAAGCACAGTCCAGAGAGCGTGGATAAGCAAATGAAAGTTTAAATGGCATCGTTTGAAACTCCTGTTGACGCCATATGACCAATTCCTGAGGCCAATCGATAGGATGGGGATCCCCCTGTAGTGGCACAGGCTCTTCAGGGAATTCTTGGCAATGATCGTGCTCTACGTTGGGCTTCCTCTGCTAGTTCTTGTCTTCTTCTTCTAGCTGCCATAATGCGCTCGGGCATATGGGCATCTTCAGGCTCTTCAGGCAGGAGGTCTGGTAGAGGCGGACTGGGCATTCTTTGTTGCTCTTCTTCAGCATCCTGCTCAAAGTCCGGACCCTCTTCGACATTTTGCTTGACAACTGATGGAACCACTTGTAGTGGTGGTGGTGGCTGCTCAAGCTCTTCAAACCCAAGTTTCTTAAGCTCAACAGTGGAGAGGCTGGCATGGCGTAGGTAGTGAAATTGCTGCTCTTTTGTGATTCATGTGCCTGTTGGAAGCTCCCGTTCTTGAAGGCCATAATTTAGTGCTTGGGTGGTCAGTTCTAGCTTCCTTCTTACCTTCTCCACTGAATCATTGCCCTTTGCCTGGGTGACGTGTAGTACTGTGCTGAGGAAGGCTTGCCTTTGTGTGTTGGCACATACATCAACAGCTTCTGCCCTGGACTCCGCAAGCACTCTCTCGCACTCAACCACCGCCAAGCATTCTGTTAAATCCCTAACTCTTTCAAAATTGTTTCTTTCCTACTCACCGGCTCTCTCGTGTCAAGATTGTGGGAGAGAAGGAAGGAGTCTCGCTTGAAGCTTTCTTGCTTGCACAATGGGGGAAGACACACAAGGTGGAGGCTGAAAACAGTTTTCCTCTTCTTAGTTGTGTAAGCCAAAAAAACTCTTATACAAAGAAATAGAAGAACCCTATATATGGGTCTCAAACCAAACTCAACTAACTAAGGTGGCATACTAACTGAGCCACGAACTAGAGTAGATAAGGATAGCTATCATGTAGCTATTATTCATGGGCGGTGTACCAACCGCGTCTGCAACAACTGACAAGTCGGTGACATAAATACACAACGGTCACCCTGGCGTATCACGAGTGGAGCTCGATATCTCAACACTCCCCCTCGAGCTCAATCCCAATTCCTACACACCAAGCAGGTCTCTGAACTTGCGCAGCTTCTCTGCGCCCAATGCCTTCGTGAATATGTCAGCTACCTGATCCTTTGTGCTGACATAAACTAGATCAATAAGACCTAGTAAAACCCTCTCTCGCACATAGTGATAATGCACCTCAATGTGCTTTGTTCTAGCATGATAGACTGGGTTATTTGCCAAGTGTATACTACTCATGTTGTCACAATAAATGACAACTGGTCCATCTGTAGACTGATGCATATCATAAAGTAGCTTATGCAACCAAGCTACCTCACATGCAGCCATTGCTGCACCCCTGTACTCAGCCTCTGTGCTCGACAAGGCAACTGTAGGCTGTTTCTTGCTGCTCCAAGTGACTGCAGCACTCCCAAAAGAGAACACATATCCACTGGTAGATCGTCTATCAGAAATACTACCAGCCCAATCAGCATCAGTGTATCCATGCAACTGTATCTGAACCCCAGTCTCATAAAATAGTCCATACTGCAATGTGGACTTCACATACCTGAGTATGCGTCTAGCCGCATCCAAATGTGGTTTCCTTGGAGCCTGCATAAACTGACTTACCAATCCAACAGCATAGCTCAAATCTGGCCTGGTAATAGTCATATAAATCAAGCTTCCTACTATGCGTCTGTACATAGTAGGGTCTTCCAGAAGCTCACCTGCATCTGCGCTCAGCTTCACATTCTGCTCCAAAGGAACTGAAATAGGCTTACAGCCTGTCATCCCATATTTGGACAGCATGTCCAATCCATACTGCCTCTGTAAGAGCTGTATCCCACTTGGTGATCTAATCACCTCAATGCCCAAGAAATAACGCAGCTCTCCCAAATCCTTCATCTCAAACTTTTGCTTCAATAGCATTTTCACATGAAGGATATCTTCATCACTGTCACCTGTCATAATCAAATCATCAACATAAATGGCAAGCAGCATAATACCTTTCTCTATTTTTCTCACATAAAGTGAGAAATCTGCCTTGGAAATCTGAAAGCCAATAGTGACAAGATACTGTCCTATCTTGTCAGACCATGCTCTAGGTGCTTGCTTCAAGCCATACAAAGCTTTCTTCAACCTGCAAACAAACTCAGGATGAACAGCATGCACATAACCTGGTGGCTGCTCCATATATACCTCTTCTTGCAAATCACCATGCTAGAAGGCATTCTTTACATCCATCTGATGTAAAGACCATCCCTTTGATGCAGCCATAGCAATGACTGCTCTTACGGTTGCCATCCTTGCAACCGGACTGAATGTTTCTTCATAGTCAATGCCATATGTTTGTGCATACCCCTTGACTACTAATCTTGCCTTGTATCTGTTCACAGAACCATCTGCATTGTGCTTCACCTTATAAACCCACTTACAGCCAATTGCATTCTTACCTTTAGGCAAAGGTACCAATTCCCATGTAGCGTTTGCTTCCAAGGCATCCATTTCTTCATCCATGGCTTTCTCCCATTTTTCTTTTCCCATGGCTTGCTCAAAAGAAGTGGGTTCTGGTTCCTGTATCACCTTGACCATATATGCATAGTGAATGGCTGTAAATCCATCATATTTCAGCCTATCCACAGGATACCTAACTCTGGTAGACCTGTGCAAAGTGGGTTCACTCCCAGGTGCTCTCAAAACATCCCTGGTCTTCCTTACTCCAGGTGTAACAATAGAAGGAATACCCAACTCATCATCAATGCTCTGTTCTAAGCCACTGGATTCACCATCCACATAAGAGTGACCTGCATTCACATCAACCATGGGCTGATCAACCTTCTCTTTTCCTTTTCATGATACCTGCATACCACTATCTGCATTGCTTTGAGAAGATTCTCCTGATCTCAATCTGCCTGTCCATGGCGAAGAATGTGAACCACTGCTAGAGGACGCTCCAGGTCCACTAATATTTTGTGACTGCTGTTGTGAATTCTGTGCAGCATTACCATTTTGTGCATCTACATCATCAATCACATTTACTGGTTTATACCAGCTACTCATCTCATCAAAAAGAACATCTCTGCTCACTGTAAACTTACGAGTAGAAGGGTTATAGCATCTATACCCTTTTTGCTGCAGAGAGTAACCAATAAAGATGCAATTTTCAGCTTTTGGATCCAACTTGGATCTCAACTCATCTGGCACATGTACATAGGCAATGCAACCAAAAATTTTCAAATGAGAAATATCTGGTTTCCTACCAGTATACCTCTCCTCTGGAGTCATTCCATGTATTGCTGCAGTGGGAGTCCTGTTCATTATGTAGACTGCTGTAGCAACTGCTTCAGCCCAATAAAAATCTGGCAAGTCTTTTTCATTGAGCATGGCACGAGATACCTCTCCAATATGCCTGTTTTTCCTTTCTGCAATTCCATTTTGTTGTAGGGTATAACTGCATGAATATTGCTGCTTTATGCCATGCTCCTGCAAGAACTTTGCAAACTCATTTGAGAGGTACTCTCCCCCTCCATCTGACCTTAGGCATTTTATTTGCAGACCTGTTTCTTTTTCAGCCATAGCTTTAAGGGTTTTGAAATGCCCAAAAACTTCACTTTTCTTTTTCATAAAATACACCCAAACTTTTCTGCTATAGTCATCAATAAAAGTGACAAAATAATGATAGCCTCCAAGAGATGCAGCTTTAGTAGTCCACACATCAGAGTGGATTAATTCCAATGGCTTCTCACTCTCTTGAACATGTCTAGGAAATGGTTTCCTTGCCTGTTTTCCAAACTGACAGGCTTCACATACCTTATGCATTTCTGCAACCTTGAATTTTGGCAATCCTGCAACAATATTTTGGGCCTGCATTGATTTAAGTCGCTGTACATTAACATGACCAATGCGTTTATGCCAGATATCAATATCTGCAACTACACCGGTCCCATGTGCAAACATTGCTGCACTCAATTCAGACATGTCTGCATCCAATGTAAACATTCTGCCCTTCTTCTTTCCTTTTGCTATCAAGCGACCTTTATTTTTCATATCCTCAACAAAGCATCCATGAGGATTAAATCTGACCTGCAAGCCCTGTTCAACCATTTGACCAACAGAAACCAGATTCTTGGTGATATTCGGGACATGAAATACATCAGACAGGTATTTCTTTTTCCCATCCTGCATAGACAAGGGAATTTTTCCAATCTGCACAATAGAATGTGCAGTATCATCACCAGTCTCCACAAATCCTGGTTTTTCCATTTTCCTTGCATCCTCCATCCATTCTGCATGACCTGTCATGTGGTTTGATGCACCTGAGTCAACATACCATACATCATTGCTTTCTTCTGCACTTGTCACAGAATTGTTCATGTGCTGCACCATGAACAAATGCTCATTTCTGTCATCACCCTGTCTGCTAGAAGATGCATAATTCCCTTGTTGCAGTTTTCCATTCATGATGTCATTTTGCTTTTTATAGCAGTCTTTAGCCATATGACCCATTTTACCACAGTAGTAGCATTCAACATTACTGTTTACATTTTGACCTCTTTGCCATCCACCACGACCTCTTTGGCTCCCCCTGCCTCTAGAGTTACCACGTCCTCCTCCATAGGATTGGTTTTCTTGAGTTTGCTGCATATTCTGATTTCTACCACGGCCTCCAAATCGGCCTCCTCTACCTCTGCCTCTACCTCTTCCAGCATTTGAGTAGAAGACAGCTTCTTTTGAAGTTCCTCCTGAAGAAGATGCACCACCATTTCTCTGTTCCTCAGAAATTAGAAGAGCAATCAACTCCTCAAAATCAGGAAATCTTTCACGAACTGAAATGGATGTCCAAAACTGTGCATAATCCTTTCCTAGACCATTCAAGGTCACGGAAACTAAATCATCATCTTCCATTGGCGACCCAATGGAAGCAAGTGCATCTGCAATCTTCTTCACCTTCATGTGGTAGTCGTTGATGCTCATACTTTCTCTTTGCACATTATGCAACTCTTGCTTGAGCTGCATTTTCCTGGCTTGCGTATTTGTGCTGTACATTTTTGACAAAGTATCCCATGCCTCCTTTGGCGTACTTGCATCCTGAATATGCACAATCATAGAGTCTGAAATACTGATAGACAGCCAATACATAACTTTCCTGGCTCTCTCATGCCATGTTTTGAATGCCTGCATTTGCTGTTGATTTGGAACATCAGGAATAACTGGTTCTTCTTCATTTCCTGCAACAAATTCCCAATATCCTTTTCCCATAAGGAAATTCGTCATTCTAAACTTCCATGCTTGGAAGTTGTTCTTGTCAAGCTTTTCAGTGACAATCTGTGAGAGAGAATCAGATGCCATTACAGAATACTGCAAAAAATTCTGTCACTGCAAAAAAACACAGCTTCACCCTCACAAGGGCAAATCTGCAAAACTGGCGAAAGTGGTAAATGACCACACAGTCACTTCCTAGTGATGATTTTGCATCAACAGGCAACAGGGATGATTCTGTAACTCCCAATGTCTCTGCACACAAGCATACGATGCAATCTCTGTGGTAACTTTTCACCGACCTGTAGAACAGTGGTCGCACAGCATAAAACAGGGCCTTTTCCTGAGTGCGTGCAGAAAACTTCCGCCTTCAAAACAGGCCCCGAAATGGCCTTAAATCAAAAAAACAGGGTCGCCTAGAGCTAAAGCTCTATCCCGCAGCATATACTGCCCTCTTGCTTCACCGCGAAGGGCGTCTCAACCTGAGACAATGCACTCCTGCAATTTCCGGCTGTGCTACCTGCAGAGATCTGCTCCCAAAACAGAAAATGAAAGCAACACTGCTCCTCTTACCAGAACACCGCGAGCTTGGCTTGCTTTCTTGAGCTCCTTACCACGAACAAGGCTCTGATACCATGTCAAGATTGTGGGAGAGAAGGAAGGAGTCTCGCTTGAAGCTTTCTTGCTTGCACAATGGGGGAAGACACACAAGGTGGAGGCTGAAAACAGTTTTCCTCTTCTTAGTTGTGTAAGCCAAAAAAACTCTTATACAAAGAAATAGAAGAACCCTATATATGGGTCTCAAACCAAACTCAACTAACTAAGGTGGCATACTAACTGAGCCACGAACTAGAGTAGATAAGGATAGCTATCATGTAGCTATTATTCATGGGCGGTGTACCAACCGCGTCTGCAACAACTGATAAGTCGGTGACATAAATACACAACGGTCACCCTGGCGTATCACGAGTGGAGCTCGATATCTCAACATCTCGTCCATCTTCTTTCTTCCCTCCTCCAGCTCACTTGCCAAGGTTGTCACAACCTGCTCTGTTGCTCATTTGTTAAGAACCAGAGTTGGTTTCTTTCCCTAGATTTTCGAGCCAGTTGTTCTTCAGCAATTTCTTTTGCCTGATTTGCAATGCTGAATCTTTTTTCTGCCTCAGTAAGTAGCTTTGACTTTTCTTCACAAGCTGCTCGTGACTTTGGATCTCTGCGAAGTGCAATCTTCTTTGGGTGAAGGCCATGGCCATGAGGGCCTCTATGTCTCCCTTGGTAATCTCCAATGCAGCTTGCAGTCGTTGTGCCTCATTCTGCAGCCTTTGTGCTTCTGCTGTGGGAACTCCTGGCCTTTCTTGTTCTAGGAACTCTATTTCTCTCTCCAATCTGTCTTGTTCTTCAAGTTCATACCATAGCCGAAAAGCTATGGCATCTTCTTGTTGCTCACTTGGCTCGCCCTCCAGAGCTTCTTTTTGTCTGTACCTTTCCAGTTCGGCAGTTCTCTGTTGCAAGTCAGCATACTGCTGCACTAGTAACTTCAAGCTTTGTTGTTCTGCCCCACCAGGTTTTTCTCTTCATCTTCCAGCCTTTGTCTTAGGCGGCTCTCATTGTCCTGGGCTTCCTTGGTCTTTGCTTCCAGCTGATCTTGTAGAGTTTTCACTTCCCTTCTTTGGTCGGCTCCTTGCTTTGAAACTTCCAGTCTTAAGGCCGCCGAAGTTTCCTTTTCTTTCTCTAACTCCACCAGGGCTATCTTCTTTTCTTCTTTTGCCTTGTCCAATTGTGCTAGAAGCTCAGCCACATAAGTGTCATAGTCAACACCAGATGGCATGGGAGTAGGGGTTGTAGTTGTTGATGCCTCTAGCTTCTATCGTTTTGGATCTTACCTAAACTCAGCATCTGCGGGCAGCAGGCCTTTTTGCTCCGACTCTTGGTACAATTTCAGCCACTTTACTGACAAGTAGCTACATCGTGTTCATCAATTGGGCCATGTCTAGAGAGGGAGCAGGTTGCGGGGTGGTTGTGGTTGTGGTGTCGGTTGGTACTGGCACAAAGGAGGAAGGCAAGGAGTGCAGCAGGGACTTGCCCTTGCCTACAACTACTGGGCCATTTCCACATTGCCACTTGCTTCAACCTCATGGCGGGGACTCAAAGGATCGATCTCTCCTCCCCCATGGGTTTCTTTGACAGATCTATGAGCGGCCTCCGCCAACTCAGCAAGTTCTTTCATTCTTAGTTCTTTGGCTTCCTCCTCTGCCCTTCTTTGCCTCTCTTCTTCTGCCCTCTTTGATTCTTCTCTAATTTTTTCCAGTTCTTCCTCTTCTTTTTTCCTTCGTTCCTCCTCCACCCTTCTTGAATCTCTTTGAGCCCTCTTCATCTCGGCTTGCTCTTCTTTGCTCAGTCTTTCTTTCTTCTCCTTTTGGCTCTTGTCACTCTTCTTTTGCTCTCGTGGTTTAGCCTCTTGAGTAGGTGGTACCTCTGGCTTTCCTTTGTCGCTTATTGTCCTTTCACTTGAGCCTTCTTCCTCGCGGTGAGGTGAGCTTTGATACATAGCTTGCTCTTCATCTACACCAGTATCCTTGATAGCCTCATGGATGATTGCCATCAGGACACCACCATATTTGATTGTGGAGGCTTTCAAGGTAGGCTTTTTCCTTGCGGATCGTGTAGTAGAAGCAGGAGACTCCCCACCAGTTGGTGCTGCGACTAGAGCCAGGAGCACAGCTAAACTCTTGATAGTTTTCGGCACAAAACCGTTCCAATCCACCTCCTCTGGAACTCCTGCAGTGTTGCTCTCTAGTAATGGCACCCTGATTCTGTTCATTAAAGCGTTGTATCTTTGTCCTGAGATCTTTGTTGCGGGGTCTGGAATATCAACCAAACTGATTCCATCCACTGTGTGCACGTCATCTTTTTTGACTCCCATCATGGTATATACATCTCTTATTGGGCGCCTCTCCTTCTTGGACACAAGCTCCAGGGCGACGATAGTTGCATTAAGGGGCACTTGCACCCTTTTTTCCTGGTGAGAGTCCTTACCGTGATCTTGCCACAGCTCTACCTTCATCAAAGCTCCTTAAAAAGTCAGTGCACATGTTCTAATCTACAGCCTGTCTGACATTTTCCACATACTTTCAGAGGTTGCATTCATCCACCAACTCCTTCACTGCCGGCTCTTCCAGGATGGCATTGTCTAAATTCAGGGTATGTTTGAACGTGAACTGGCTAAATCCACGTGTCTCAACACTGATCCCATACTTTGTTGGCTCCTCTATAGTGAATGGAAGTTTACCCCCCTTTTCTTGTCCTGCCATGGTAGGTGCTTGTCATTACACCATGCCAATATTAGCGTTATGAATTGACTCATCACTAACAAAAACCCAAGAGAGAATGCATGTGACAATTTTCCGTGCTACTTCAGAGGTATGAAACTTGGAAATAATTCAAAAGCAACACCTATTTCCTCCTTGCATTCTTTCCTATTTAAATTCAGTTGATCATTTTCATCCATCACTACACCTTGTTACATCACTTGGCTCTCACTTTGCTCCCCCCCCCCCCCCCTTAAGTTTTAAAGGAATCCTTCCTAGGATTAGAAAGGGAAGAAGGAGGACTCACATGGACTTTGTGGGGTGAGTTACTTGGCCAACAGGCAAGTATAGAGGTTAGGGTTATATTCAAGCTGGGCATGACGATCAAGTTCACATGGTCGTATGTAAGGTTGGGTGATATAGGTCAAGACATCATGAAAGATGTCCCCGGAGTTGAGGCGGCTAGCAACGTGTAGTTCCTCTTCCGTAAGGAATTGGTCAATGCAAGGGTGGGTTAACACATGGTCATCTAAGTGTATGTTGCGTGTAATGGCCAAAAACCTAAACGAAAGAGATGCCACATAAGTAGGGTCATGTTCAATTGTTTTGATTGCCCTTCTTTGCTCGGCATTGGTCATGATGCGGCAGCCTTTTTTCTCCCATTGGAGTTGCAGGACATACATAGTTGTAAAAACGAAGAATCAGAGTTGGCAAGCTGCGTGAGCTCCTCCAATTCTTGTTCAGTGGGTGCAGAGCGAGTAGGCTTGCAGTATGAGGTAATTAGTCTTCTGAGAATGGCTTGCTCCTTTGAGATTTCTCAATTAGCGATTAATTTGGCAACAATTTTGGGGAATTTGACGGTCATAAATTCGTAGTCTTCCCAAGTGCATGGCAATGCACGAACATCAGAAGCAAGGGTTCATCGAGAAGTCCTAGGTCAAGCCTCTCATAGCTCCTAGTGAATGTGGTGAAGGTGTTATCTAACACCTTGATGCATGTCACTATGTCATCTCCCGAGGTCTTAGCAATATCCTTGGCTACTGAAAGGAAAGATCGTCTTTCATACGAAGGCCTAAGACCTACTTGTGGTGATGGTGCAATCGGGCTCAACAGTGGTGACTCCATTGATGGCATGCCAGATTGGACTTTGCACTCAGAAGCACTTTGAGATGTTGTAGGAGGCTCCAATGGCATAGGAGGTGTGTTGTGTTCTATCTGAGTCGGCATGGGTTTGCTCAACTCCTTTGACTTGGATAATTCTGGGGCATCTAGCTTTGGACGATAAATGTGTTGGGATTCATTAATCACAACCGGTGCTGGTCCAGCTTGCTTTGCACCCTGGGCTCCGTATATGCAAGCCTCTCTAGCTGGAGTGAGGTTGCTTAGAGTTGAGCCTCTTGAATGTCCACTCTTAGGCACCCATATCCTAGTGTTTCCCTCATAGTATCCTTGTGCTCGCAAGAGATCTTTGGGGATCCATCGCGACATGGTCATGTGCCTACGTCAATAGCATTTGAGCTGCCTCGTAGACTGTGACTGATAGTTTTTGCATTTAGAAGCACGTTTCTGCGGTTTACAAGGAGGTGGCCCTTGTCGTTTTGGCACCCATATGAGTGTGGACTCCTTGGCCTTGTGAATGGCCTTGGTGGGCTTGGTTCTAGCAGTTTGAGCATGGGGTGAGATATACAGCCCTTCTCCCTAGGCTTGGTCATAGGCGTGGTTGTAGGGGTCTCTATCGGTGGCTTTGCAATTGTAGAAGGATCAAGATAACCCTTGCTGAAAGTAGCCACTATGCGCACATTGCCTATAGCAAGATGGATGTGATCTAGGTTATAGTCCACATTGTAGTTCATCTACTTTTTAAAAGTGCGACCTAGTAGTGACTTATTACCGGCCCCTTTAGTGTTTGGCAACACATAAAAGGAGACTGGTATATTTTTAGACTCGATAGAGATGCCACTTTGCATTTTCCTAAGAGTGAGTAAGTGTTGCCCCCAAATGGGCTGAGTTTAGCGTTTTGTGGGTTGTAATTTAGGTTGACCAATGCATGTCCAATGGTCATGCGTCAAGTTATTATAGTCGGCACCTTCGTCGATCAAGGCATCAAAAGAATATGTCCGTTCTGCAGTGACCCTGATTCATAGGTAGGCGGGTGCCACTGCTTCTTCATCTTGATCTGTCAGTTTGGTAATAGTGGCCACACAGACGTTGACAGGGGCTTCAAGCATAGGTGGCTCGTGCAATGGATGGGAAGGAGGATAGTACTTTTTCATGCGACTGCCATTGAAAAAGCCTATTCCTTCACCTTCGAGCGTCTCCAATTCAGCATTGCATGTTCTACTAATTGTATGTACTCGGAAAGGTCCTAGTCCTCGAAATTTCATTTTCTGTTTGTGACCCTTCACAGAGTATAATAGAACGAGGTCCCCCTGATTAAAGTTGCACTGTTTGACATGCTTGTCAAACCACATCTTTCTTCGTGCTTTCTCACAAATCAGAGTGTGGGTGGCTAAGAGTCGAGTCTCCGTGAGACACTCTAACTCCACTAAGCGGTTGGTCCAAGTCTCTCTTGCCTCCCAATGCTCCTGGGCTGCTATCCTTAAGCTAGGGACAAAGAACTCTAAGGGTAGAATGGCCTCCATTCCATAAGTCAGCCTGAAGGGCATCTGTCCTACAGCCGTCTTATAAGCTGTACGATAGGCCCACGAGGCCGCCATTAATTTGTTATCCCTGTCACTTCGTGATGTGGATACCACCTTCGTAAGCACATTGACTAGGATTTTATTTGTGGATTCTGCTTGGCCATTTGCTTGAGGGTAGTAGGGCGAGGACCTTCTATGAATGATTAGGAAGGTCGAGAGCAGGTGGGATATCACTTCATTAATGAAGCACGTGCCCTGATCACTTACTAGATTAATTGGACAACCAAAACGTGAAAGGACCTGCTCCCACAAGAACTTCGCAGTGGTTCTAGCGTCGTTCTTCCTAGTGGCTCTTGCCTCTACCCACTTCGTCAGGTAATCAGTTGCCACAATGATGTAGCATGCCTGGGAGTACTGTGCCGCAGGACTGATAGGTCCAATGAAGTCAATGCCCCATTTTTCGAAGGGCTGTCGTGCTATTACGGGGGTCAACTCCATCTTATCCTTGCGCACATGCACCTTAGTCCTCTGGCACTCATCGCAGTGTTTTACAAATTTAGCAGCATCATGGAATAGGGTGGGCCACCATAGTTGGGATTGTAGCATCTTACGGGCTGTTGCATCTCCACTAAAGTGTCCTCTAACTATTCCACCATGCGCTTCTCTCAATACATTGTGCATCTCGTGCTCACACACACATCTACGCAACAAATTGTCTTATCCTAGCCTACAGAGTTGGCTGGCAATCAGATGGTATGGCTGGATCTTTAAGATAAGTCTCCTTAGCCTGGCTTTCTCAATAGGTCTCTCAGCAGGTAGATTGTTCTCTAGCACTTGAACTACATCATCGGCCCAATATGGCATCAGATCGGCTCTAAATGAGTCTCTTTCGCTAGACAGGCCAAAGAGATGAGCGTCCAGTAGGTTGTCAGGTATGCCTTGTCCGGCAGCTTCTCCTGTGGGTATGTGGGACATGTGATCAGCCATGTAGTGCTGCTTTCCCTTACGTACAACCACAGAGAAATCGAATTCCAACAAGAGAAGTAACCATCTAGCTATGCGACTTGTAGCGCATGGCTTGTTCACGAGATAAAGCAAGGCTTGATGGTCAACGAAAAAGACGAAGGGGGTGGCCAACAGATAATGCCTAAATTTCTTTACAGCAAACACCATGGCTAACCCTTCCCTTTCTGGAATAGTTCATCTCTGTTTCACTGAGCTGCTTGCTGGTAAAACTCATGGAGTAATCTAGGTTATGCTCACCAGGCTGGCATAGAACAGATCCAATAGCAAACTTAGAGGCATCTATGTGTACATGAAACATTATGCTCCAATTTGGGGCTCGTAAGATTGGTTTAGTGGTGAAAGCCTTCTTCAACTCTTCATATGCACGCTGGCATTTCTTAGTCCACTCGAATATGATCGGCACTCAATAGGTAGATTGTTCTCTAGCACTTGAACTACATCATTGGCCCAATATGGCATCAGATCGGCTCTAAACGAGTCTCTTTCGCTAGACAGGCCAAAGAGATGAGCGTCCAGTAGGTTGTCAGGTATGCCTTGTCCAGCAGCTTCTCCTGTGGGTATGTGGGACATGTGATCAGCCATGTAGTGCTGCTTTCCCTTACGTACAACCACAGAGAAATCGAATTCCAACAAGAGAAGTAACCATCTAGCTATGCGACTTGTAGCGCATGGCTTGTTCACGAGATAAAGCAAGGCTTGATGGTCAACGAAAAAGACGAAGGGGGTGGCCAACAGATAATGCCTAAATTTCTTTACAGCAAACACCATGGCTAACCCTTCCCTTTCTGGAATAGTTCATCTCTGTTTCACTGAGCTGCCTGCTGGTAAAACTTATGGAGTAATCTAGGTTATGCTCACCAGGCTGGCATAGAACAGATCCAATAGCAAACTTAGAGGCATCTATGTGTACATGAAACATTATGCTCCAATTTGGGGCTCCTAAGATTGGTTTAGTGGTGAAAGCCTTCTTCAACTCTTCATATGCACACTGGCATTCCTTAGTCCACTCGAATATGATCAGCAGCTTGTACAATGGTCTAGCAATCAGTGCGTAATTCAGTACAAAGCGTCGACAGTATCCCGTATGGCCTAAGAAACACTGAACGCCCTTGTAGTTAATGGGTGGTGGTAGGTCGACAATGACCCTGACTTTTGAGAAGTTAGTGGCAATGCCATTCTTTGACACTATGTGCCCTAGGATACATCCATTCTTCACCCAGAATTGGCACTTTAAGGGGTTCAACGAGAGGTTTTATAACCGACACCATTCAAAGGCAGCTCTCAACTTTTCTAAGTATTCGGCCGAACTAGAGTGTATGCATAAGTCTTCTACAAACACCTCTAGCTCGCGTCTAAGTATATCCTTGAAGATGGTGCACATTCATCATTGAAAGGTCGCATGCGCATTCATTAGCCCAAAGGGCATAACGATGTAGGCGAATACACCCCACTCCGTGGTGAAGGCAGTCTTGTGCCTGTCATCAGGGTGCACTTGCACTTGATTATAGCCAGAGAAGCCATCCAGGATGCTGTAGGCTTCTTTACCTACTACCCTCTCCAGCAAGTGCTCAGTATACGGTAAGGGGTAGTTGTTCCTCTTCGTAGCGGCATTAACTTTGTTGTAATTCATGCACACTCGAATTTTACCATTCTTTTTCATAACGATAACTATAGGTGATACCCAATCCATGTGCTCAATCTCATATATAAATCCCACCTTCAGGAGCTTATCGATTTCCTCCTTCACTGCATAGGCGTGTTTGGGATTCATAGGGTAAGGTCGTTGCTTTGTTGGCACTACATGTGGAACCATTGGGATATTATGGGTCACAACCCTAGGATCGACTCCTTTAAGTTCCTCCAAGGACCAAGCAAACACGTTGACATACTCTTGTAGGAGAGCAACAAGTTTAGCCTCCTCATCCTTGGTCAAGTTGTCAGCTATGAGCACAGGTTGAGGATTCTCGCCTTTCCCTACTAAGTTGACTTCCTTGACCTTGGAGGGTCCCTCAATTAGCTCACTGGTTTGCCCTTGTCTCTTTGCTCCTAGCAGAATCACCACTCTATCACCCTTCTTAAACTTTGTGAAGCGTTTGGGGAGATCCTGCGGCTTCTTTTGCCTCTCTGCTTCTGAGTCCTTAGTTTGCTTCCTGGCCTCCTCCTTTAGCCGTCTGCGCTTTAGGTGGACTGGCAAGTCCCCTTTGGTGCATTTGACCTTAGAGGGTTGGGGTATTTCAGGATCGCTCTCTGTACTGACTTCTAAATTCGAGTTAAACTCACATCCCTCACTTGAGGAAGGAGTTTCGCCAGGGGGTCATAATTCAGTAGGTGTATCCGTCTTAAGCATTGGAACTACCAATGGTTGTGCCACTCCTGCCTGCTCGTAATCCATGGCTCCTATGTGCTCCAACTAGGATCTATCGCACTCCATCCGCATGACTCCTCTTTCATTCCAGCCTGCCCTTTCCCTTCTAGGCCTAGAGTCTGCCTTGATCTGTTCGATCGTTCTCCCTTCAGTGTCATATTCTATCGTGTCTAACTCTTCTTCACTCTCGTTTCCAATTTAGCAGTAGCTTGAGCTTGTTGGTGGGGATGTGGAACGAGACCGGTTTCCTTGGGTTACGTGAGCTTCCTGCCATCATGCAGAGTGGCACGATGGGCTCCCTTGCTGGCACACTTGGGGATTTAGCAACTTGCCTATATAGCTCTTCCTCATCTGAGAACGATAGGTCAATTGTTGCCAAGACGTGCATCCAATCCTGCTCATCCTCAGGGCAAGAGATGTACTTGGTTAATGACCCATAGGGTTTGCTTGCCTCTGCATCACCTTTTAGCATGGTTGAGATAGCATCAAGGTCGGCTAGGGTAGTCTTCTAGGTATCCATCTCAACCCTTACCACTTCTGTTCTATTCCCCAAGAAGATGAGATTGTTACCCCAATCTTCAATAACTCGAGCGTTCCTCATCCAAGGTTGGCCTAGCAGTATGTCATAGTCCACTCCCTTCATGACAATGAAGTTCTCGAAAAACTACACCCCTATGATCTTCACTAGCCAGCTCTTTAGGACCCCGAATGGTCTGACCTTCATTCCGTTGGCCAATGTGACATTGAACCTAGCCATTTCCATGGGTGGGTTTCCCCAGGTCTGTAGAACTGCGTGGCTCAAGACACTGACACCGACGCCTGTGTCTACGATTCCTTTTCGTGTTACATCCCCCAAGGCTAAGATAAGTAAGACTACATGTATCTCAGTGCCTTCCCAGAAAGCATTGACGTGTAGTGACCTTGGAACTGAGTGTAGCGTTAGGCTTGGAATCTGCGTGACTACGTCCTACTCTTGCAAGTCAGCAACAGTGTGCTCCTCTTTTCCCTCTACCCAGTGCTTTAATTCTTGCCATAAGGAAGGGTGCTGCCGAAGCAGATCTCCTAGGCTCAAGGTTACTGGGGTGGTTACTAAAGTGGTGAGGAGGTTGTTGGGTGGTTGGCTTCCTCCTTGGTCAGCACTCTTTGGCCATATGTCTTGGTTAGCTTGCTAACATGCTTCTTCCTAGTCTTGCCTCTGTGGCATCTCATGTGGTGTGGGTGCGTTCCCCGATTGAGGTCATGACGGTGAAATGGGTGTACTCATACCAGAGGGGTCTTCAATTTGGTCTTCCAGTATGGGCTCTATGTCCTTAAGGTGTTCCTGGGCGTCCTTGACCCACTCCTTGACTTTGGCTATAGCCTCGAGTTGTCGTTTGGGGTGGGGGTATTCCCCTACCTTGGCACTCCCTAGTTCTGTTGTCTTAGGAGCTGAGGTCTCTGTCTCTACATCAATGACCCTCTTTTCTATCACTAGCATTGTAGCTTCCTCAGTCTTAAGGGTAATCTTTGCGTCTGTTCTCTTTCTCCTCCTTCTTCGGCTTTTCTTTCCCAACGAGGTTGCATCTAGGTTACTTGGCCCAGGCAATGAGATGCCTGCCTGTTTTGTCTATGCTTGGTGATATGTAGTGGGATGGGCATATCCTCATTGTCAAAGGTCTCCACACCGAACAACCCCAAGGGTACTGAGGGCACGTTGGCAGAACTAGTTGATGGCTTCCATCTAGGATGAAATAGGTGTGATTCCACACTCGATGCATTGAAGGTCAGCTTTGTCCTTGTTTACTTGTTCCCTTTCCAAGCAGTGTGATGAAATATGGCCTGGATGACTGCAAGTCCAGCATGAGATTAGATCTTGGCTTGGTCCTCCAAAGCCTTTGTCTCTTCCTCTACCTAGCGCCATCACCGGTACTAGTCGGTAGTCCATCAGGGATGGATTGACTTCCTCATCATAGGATATATATGGGTTCACGTAGGTCTCCTCTTCACTAGGTTCTTCCACATAGTGAACAGGAGCGTCACTCGGTGGATGGGTTACATAGGGCCCTGGTGGTCTGGGTATGCCTGTTGGGTTCATCTCTAGCCTAGGAATGGCCGGTCTTGCGCCATTTGGTGCTGGAAGTGCCAACTGGGCTCCCTTGTGCCAAAGAGGTTAGGTGGCCTGTTGCCTAAGTATGGAGGGTTGTATTGCTGCGCATATGGGAATCTCCTTGGCAATCTGCAATGTAACGTGTCATGACCGAACCTACTGCAGTTCGAGCACGACCTAGATCTAGGATCTTGACACTCGGCTGGGAGGTGGTTACCGCCACAGTGTATACACTGCACATACGACCGCACATGTTTCCTCATTTTGTCTTGCAATCATGCAAGCTCCATTCTCACCTCAGCCAGCTCTTGGCCTTGGTCAACACTCTTTCCCTTATCTTGTATGCTAGAGTTCTCTCTCTCTCTCTCTCTCTCTCTCTCTCTCTCTCTCAACTGCTGACCTCTCTGGAGCTCTCTGACTTGTACTGTCCCGATTGGTGTTCCTCATGCTTTGCTCCCTAGGCTGATCGTCCACCCTTATTGCCTCTTCAAAGACTCTAGCTAACACGTCTCGGTGTAGAGTGGAGTTACTAGCCAAAGCCTTGTAGAGCTCCTCGCTTCGAATTCCATTTATAAATACGGTAGACACAGCCTTCTCGTTAGGTCGCTCATTTGCAGGGATCCTCTTGAAGAGGCTATGCACACGAGTGACATAGTCCCTTACGTCTTCCTTTTCCCTCTGACTGACATTCATCAACCAGACGATGAGATTTTCAAAGTACCCTACCTCAGAGAATCTCTTGATAAAGAGGTCCTTAAGACGGGAAAAGTTCGTGCGCTCAGCTGCATCTAGACTAGTGTACCAAATTCTCCCCTTATTAGCTAAGCACAAACCGAAAGCTTGAGAGCGTTGTGCAAGGTCTGTGAGACCGTTTTCTTCGCAAACTCGTTCGAATTGCTCCACAAAGCTATATGGATCATTGCTAGGTTCATACTTGTCTAGTTGCTTTTCTACAATAAGGATTCTCGATTGCCCCTTTGCCCCTTGCGTGACCCCTAATCCCAAGAGTAATGTGGTGGCTAAGACTATTGCTCTTTGCTCAGCAGACGTATTGTCCATGAGCCACTTGGTTACGAGTTCACTCAACAATAAGTCAGCCTCTGCTGCTCATTCTCTCTCTGCATTTGGCCCTGCTTTGGCTACACCAGCCAAGGCTAGCACACACCGAGCCTCGTACATGTCTACATCTTGTTGGAGTTTCCTAGCCTTCTGCTCGTGGTTATAGGCAATTATGCTCTCTAGTGTCTTCCTAATCGCCTTTCTTTCCTCTTCTAGGTTTGCTACCACTTCCTCTACTAGTCTGCCCTGGACTACCATCCTAGTCAACAAGTCGTACTCATTGATTAACTCTTGCACTAAGACTGGGAATTCTCCCAAGTCCAGTCGGGGTCCTCTCCTTGTCCGCCTCATGATCCTGACATTGCTCCCACTTCCAGCTCCACAAGGTCGTCGATCAATTTGAGTAGCTCCAATCCTCTATGTTGTCACCTTCTCGATCTTCGTGTCCTCTTAAGGTCCTACTGATGGGACTCTCAGGCACCCAACTATATTTTGGGATCTTCTCCTAATAGTGGGTTCGTTGATGTTATTATATCTTCTAATGAGTTCCTTATTATTGAAAGCAGTTGTCAATCTTATTCACAAGTTGTGCTTCATGCTTTCTAGTGCTCAGTGCGAAAACAGGCTTTTTCTTTTCTTGTAGTGCACCTTTGGTGATAAAATCAAAAGTGAGGTGAGAATGCAGGAAATGCTCAATGCAAACTCCACTCTTTTCTTCACGTTCGTAGCCTGATATGGCTCTAAGTACAGGTTCTGGCTAATCTAAGGTCTTACTGAAAGTCCATGCTGCATTCTCTATTCTGCTTTAGGGTTGGTTGATTGGTTACCGAAAGTCAAGTCAAGTTCTAAATTTGGTCTGCTCAGTGTGTAGCTGTTTGGGGTGAATCCTCGATTATCCTGTCTGGTATCTGGCTTCTAAGGGCTAAATTGGGTTTCCAGGGGAGGTCAGAGATGTGAACAGGGTGGCCAAGTCTATCAGGCAGGTTCAAAAACCCTCTATTTTAAGTTCAGGTGAAGTGGTCTGATTGTGGTGCTAGGACCAATTGTCCGATTCTCACACTAGGAAAAGTAGTCCGATCCTTGCAGTTGGTCCAATTTTGAGACTAGGACACGTGGTTCGATTTTGGCACTAGGTTCGACTGCTAGAATCGGATTGGACAGGGTGGTCCAATTCTCGCAGTCAGGCGGTCCGATTCTCGCAGTCAGACGGTCTGACTCCAGAAATTGGGTGGTCCGATTCTGGGAATCGGACCTAGACAACTTGGTCCGACTGCGAAGACGACAGCTCGCGGGTTGCGCACGATGACTCAAGCTCAAGGCCTACTCCATGGAATCATTCAGTGCCTTCCAAATAGGTGCAAAACACTACAAGGAATGCCAAACATACCTGGAATCACTATGATGCTCGAATCGAACGGCACTCCAGAATTTGTGCGCCTATTTCCCTGTTTCCAGCAACAGCAGAATCCTTTCTGTTTTGCTTCTTTTTCCTATCCTAATCTTAACCTATTGCAACAAAAATAAAAAACAGAGATGGAGATGGATGGTCCTACTCTAATATTCAACAACAAATCAAAATACTTACTTGCTCCAAGGATTAAAACCTCCTAAATCTCCTAACTATCTCGAGCACCGGTTCGAGCTGCAAACCCTACTTCTGTGCTCGATTCGATGCGCGCCGCACTCGATGCTTGATTCCGTCGGTCCTGGCAATGGAACCAAAATGAAAGGGGAGCTATGAAGCTCTACTCCAAGACCTACAGACCGCTTATTGATCAAGCGTTTCAAGCTGAGCGGCCATGGCTACCTCTCACATAGCCGACGCACAATGCCTACCTTACGGGTGTAGTGAGCTTACATTGATGCTCAATGGAGTTCCCTCCTCTCTCTTGCACTCCAGTAGCTCCACGATCCTTGCGGCAAGCTCAAGCAACCTCAAGCCCTCTCCGTCAAGCTCCATCCTCCATAGCCGCACGAGAAAAGAGAAGAGAATAGAAGAAGAGAAGATGAAGAGAGAAGATGGGGAGCTTCTTCTCCACAATCCCTCACTCTCACACACTCACTTCCTCACTCCCTCACACTCCCTCAATCCATCACTCAAGCACAAGCAAGAAGGCAAGAAACAAGAGAAGAAGAAGAAGAAGCTTTGGCCACTCACAAGAATGATCTTCTCATTCACTTTTGAACTTTATATACATGCCCTACTTTTTGGGCGGTCATCCCCACTTTTTACATGGCCGGCCATTAGCCTAGGCCCTCTTTTCCTATTTCCCACCGTTCTAACTTATCCCATTCCCAACTAATGCATACAATTTGCACAGGAGTGAGCTTGGCACTCTTTTACAAGGATTCGGGAGTGCTTTCACAATTAATGGTGCGCTTTTACTCTTTTCTTTTCTCGAGGCGACGTTGAGGCCTTCTGGAGAGGTTGTCATTCAAATTTTTCAGGGTCTAACTTCCATCCGGGGTGCCTTTTCCTTCCTTTGTCCTGTGCCCTTTCAGTTATCTCATTTTTCCATTTTCCCGCTCCTCTGCTCCATTTTCCCGCTCCTCTGTGCTGCGGTAAACAAATATAAATCCTATAGATTTGGAGTGCTTGCATGAATGATTTTGTATTGTAAACGAGAGAGAGAGAGAGAGAGAGAGAGAGAGAGAGAGAGAGAGAGAGAGAGAGAGAGAGAGAGAGAGAGAGAGAGAGAGAGAGAGAGAGAGAGAGAGAGAGAGAGAGTGTGTGTGTGTGTGTGTGTGTTGTATCGCAAAGAGAAATGTTTACGAATATATGTTAATAACTACTATTTTGAGCTATTTTTACATTATTTTTCAAGTAAACTGAAGGGCTTTGATTCTGTATTACACAATATTTTTCATAAAATTTTAATACAAATAAGATTGTAAAGCCATATTTGATCATGCTCAGGTGGAGTTAGAAGTAGAGAGTTGGGATATTTTAGACAAGAAAAATAGTAAGTTATAGAAAGTAGATGCATGGAAAGATTTTTAGTGAAAAGAGTATATATTTTAGAGATGGGAAAAATGTGGGTACAAGTTACCATGCACACATAGCATTTGAGTTGAGGAGCCATGGGTAGGGTCAAAAATAAGTTAAGAGATGTGGAAGGGTGCCCAAAGATCCGGTTCAAGTGGGAAAACCTTTGAAAATTGAAAAGGGGATATTTAAGAAGTTGGAGGAGAATGTCATGGGAAGTGGGGGGTTGAGAAAGAAGCAAAAAGAGGAGCAAATGAGCACCATGTTGCATGAGGATGTTGATCAGTTTGCTATAGCATTTGGTCTCAATTTTAGCATCATATGTTGTAGACAATCCCTCTTCTCATCTCCTTCCTCATCATTCTGTTCTTAAAGAGCATTCTTGGGTGTAGGGAGAGAGAATTTTCAGCAAGATTAAGGGAAAATTAGGGGATATTAGAGAAAAAAGTGGGAGAGAAAGAGATTTGAAGATTGCTGAGTGTGAAGGGATACGAGGAGCAAGCACCAACATCATCGAATACAGCTGAAGATCTTCCCTTCTCTCATTAATCAAGTATGTCAAGTTTTATTAAAGATTGAATGAAAAATGTGTAGTTTGAATGATTTGTTTTTGAAAGCATTGAATTTATGATTTCTGAGTTTCAAATGGATGAAAAGAAGTTGAATGCTTGCATTGGATGGATTAAAATGATAAGAAGTGATGCAAAATAGACTAAAAGTTGCATTTTTAAGTCATAATTGAGAGATATGAAAAATGAATCGAAATAGGGTTACAACACAATAAAATGAACCTAGGGATGAAGTTTTACCTTTTGGAGATGAACATCTTAAGAGATGTGAGCATTTTAGTGATAAAAATGATAGTTTTTAGCCATAATTAGGGAAAATTAAGAAGATTAGTGAATGATTAACAATAAAATCCAAAAAAAAGTTAAATTACAGTATGATGGATCTCCACATGAATTCTTAGCTTTAATGGCTCTCTAGAATTAAAGATATATAATTTTTAGGGTTGAAAATGGTAGTTTTGGGCATTTTTAACAAGTAATTAGTGAATATTAAGAGTAGATGAGGGAATTTATTGATGCCAAATAGAGGATGGGCTGCATTCATTATGGTGAATATTTGATTAAGACGGTTTAGGTTTTTGAGTCAAAAAATATTTATTACAATATTTTTATTTTTTTGAGTAGTGATAAAGAAAAATTAATAAGTCTTGATAATGAAGGAATTAGTGAGACAAATGAAAGAAGACTATATTTTATTTTATGTTCAGAGCTTTTTGTTAAAATTTCGTGACTAATGGAATCTATTTGAAAGTATTCCTTATGTAAAATGCTATTCAGGACTGAAGTAATAAATAATAGAATTTAATGGTGAATTAAAAGTTTTTGGATAATTTATTTCACTGATTTAAATATTGAGTAAAATGGGTTTGATATGTTAGGAGTTGTAGTTCAAAATAAGGGTTAAGAAGTATTATTTTGAAGGACGCAAGTAACTTAAAGGGGATTGTTGGGGGAGTTGATAGTTGGACTACATAAGGGAAACATATAATGTCTTTTATACTAATGATTTGAGGATAAAGAGAGTGCATAATGCCCCTTCCAATCCGTAGTTAACACAATGACTTCACATATAGTCATCTTGCTTGTATATTTGGGGAACTTCTTAGGGGCCTATAATTTTTGGTGCATTTGTCAGGAGAGACAAGCATGTTAATTAAGGAGAAGAGAGTATGGTTTTGGAAATTTTACTAATTGAAGCATAAACTAAAAGGAAATAATTTTTAAGGTGACGATGGCATAGTAAAAAGGAATAAAACATGGAGGGAAGATCTATAAGATCTTTCCATTACTTGAAACCAAACTTTTTTCAAAGTTCAAACTTTCGATTACTTGAAACCAAACTTTCGATTACTTGAAACCAAAATTTTTTCAAAGTTCAATATTCCAAAAGGGACCAAATAATAAATGGTAGGAGCAACATATAAGGAGACTTCCTTGAGAGATGGGGAGAAGCTATAGAGCCTAGGATTAGAACTTTACACTTATTTGACCTTACTGTAGGACTTAATTAGTCATTTTAAGATTAAGCAAAAGAATTATCGACCTAAGCAAAAGAGACTCTGATGAGCTATTACAACGAAGCTTTCTTATGAGGCTTCTTCCTTGAATTGCCACAAGATATTCAATGCATTATCATAGATAAGGCAAGGGATACCGAGTTAGTGGATGGGGGCAAACACTTTGGACCTCAAGTGTGGGTTGATGTTGAGCAATTATGCACTTGGAATTGGATATTTCAAGATGAAGCAAAGGGGATTGTCTCGTTAGCATCACATTTTAAATTAGTCGATGAAATTCAACTTAATACCATTAGTGTGACCACCATTATGACTAGTTTTCCAAAGAATCATATAAGTCTTTTAGGAGAATAGACTGGGCTCAAGTGTCTCAATGGGTAGTAATAACGAAGGGAGTCAATGTAACATCTGATACAAAGGAAGTGTGGGAAGTGGTTGAAATTTTAGGTTTAGTAGAAAATCTTAGTGATGATATACCCTATGGGACTAAAGATAAGGAACTACTTGACATTCTTCAGAAGTTGAGTTTACACAAACAAGGTCTCTTACAGTAGAGAGTGATAGGTGGATGTGCACAATAGAGAAAGTTGTCACGCACCAGAGTAAATGAGTGAAAGCCAGAAGTTAGCATGGGAAGAGAGAGCTAGAAGAAGATTGGAAAATAAAGTTGAGTGAATAGTGGAGCAGTTAGAACAATTGAACGCCGAGCTGCATAATACTATAGAAGGTGGGTTGAATTTGTCTAGAAACTGAAAAAGTCACTAGAGAGCTGGAACTATGGGAGAGGCAAGTAGGAAGCTCTGAGAGAATGAGTGATACCAATAAGGGTAGCTCAAAGAAGGGGTCAACTGCTAATGAGAAGAGCAAAGAAGACATAAAAGGAGAGGGATGCAACGGTGACAATTTCGTGGATTCTAATAACTTTTCCACTGAAATGGTAGGATATAGGACATATGAAGACTTCATTAATTGTACGATGGAGGACCATAGTATATATAGTCTTTTAGAATATTGGGGTCTTAGTAGATTATTTGCTGACCCAAAAGAGTGGGTTCCAATCTCTTCAAGGATCTAAAAGAAGTGCTAAGAGTGTTATATATGGTTGTGAGAGCGCCTATGCGACTTATAGATTTCACACAATATTATGGTCATTGTTTGGAACGATGATCCTGACATGCATGTCCAACGGTTTGAAGTGACGTGTATAGCGAATGAGATCATTGATGAACGATCAAAAACTTCACACATTACCAACAACTTTGAAGGATGAAGCAGCCTTGTGGTATGGTAACCTTCTTGTTGCCACAAGGATGACTTATAGTATTAAGAGATGCATTCTTAACTAAGTTTAGGTGGCAAGGGTTTGATGACATTTAGGGTTAGAGTTTGATTATTTAGCACAGTACCCAGGAGAAACTGTGGAAGATTACATAAAAAAGATGGAAACATTAATTAGAACGATGGGATAAAATGCACATTTAGAGGATATGCAAAAATGAAAATTTATTGAGGGACTTTAGGAAACTATTAGGGAATATGTAAGCCTTAAACGACTAGCTACTTTGGTCGACACAAAGAGAGAAGCACTGTGGTGGGAGGAAGTGCGATTAGGGCAGTTGAGGAGGAAGGGGTTATACAATAACCCTAGATTTGTTCCCTCAAATATGTCACCTTCCATGGCAGCTAGTACACCATATGTAGGAGCTTTAGTCGCTCCTTAGGCTGTGTATATGATGAGTGTGGGTGTAACACCATCATCAATGCCATATTTAGGATTAAACCCATATCTGGTGCCCCCAATATACCCACCACCACCGGTAGTTATTGCATCTATAGGAGGACGAAGATGAGTGAAGGTGGCTGAGCTAATAGCCAAATCTTTGGTAGACATGAAGAAAGAGATTTTAGCTGAAGTGAACCCCAATGTAAAGGGAGTCTATAATGTTACCCATCCTGCTAGTGCCATAGGATCAACTCAAGCATCTAGTTAACAGAATCCCAGCCCACCAAGGTCCAACACGTGGTATGGGAAATGTCATGGTTTTAGGCATTTAGCAATAGAATGCCCCACACCAAGTAGAGTGGTTCTTGCTCAACCAAGAAATTTGTTCTGCACGGGTATTGCTTGAGAAACAATCATGTGGAGGATCAATGCTAGCTTAAGAAAACTCATTTATGACAACAAGCAATCCAGATGCAAACAAATTATAATTACATGGATAATCAAAATGTGACTTACCCAATAGGACCTCCTAATAGACCCTTTATACCAAGAGGTATGTCAACCCAAGAGACACCTCCAATGCCTAGAAATCAAGGATAGGGAGGATATTCTAGAAATGAGCGGAGACCTTAACCATATACAAATCCAAATTTTAGAAGAAATAATAACACAGGA
Organism: Lygodium microphyllum; assembly: GCF_053477565.2. Lineage (NCBI taxonomy): Eukaryota > Viridiplantae > Streptophyta > Polypodiopsida > Schizaeales > Lygodiaceae > Lygodium > Lygodium microphyllum. Next base: position 38,963,563 of record NC_141139.1, on the reverse strand, counting down.
ACAAGTGTGGTTTGCTAGAGATGTGAGCAACTTGGACATGTGGCTAGGTTTTCAAATGAGCAGAAAAGAAAGGATTATGTCCCTTTATGTTCCAAATATGGCCGTGAAGGTCATTATGAGAAGGATTGCCCAAGGGAAAGTACATCTTCACAAAGCCAAGATAAGGGTAAGGGTAGGTTGACTCAGCCACAAACCTAGTAGGAATTGTAGAGTATTTGGAGGAAAGGCCACTTAAGAAACAACATGTCACCTTTAACTCAGATGTAATGATTAGGGCAATCACTCGTTCAAAATCAAACCCAACAATTATTTTAGATAAGGAGCAGGATCTAGATTTGACTGAACCTAATGGTGTTGCGCTTGAAACTCCAAAATCAGAGAGATCTTTACCAAAATATTCAGAAGATCATGATATAGGAAAGGACATGATAGATTCATCACCTAATTCAGAAGATCAGTCTGCTTTGCCCATTCCTTTAAATTCCCCAAAGATTAAGGAAGGAATGGCTCCATTTCCTCAAAGATTGAGAGTGTCAAAATTAGCTAAAGATAAAAACAAGAACAAAGGGAAATCTTTTGATGTATGGGATGAACGGGAAAGTTTACACTTGTCTATTAACTTGAGAGAATTACTAAAAATTGCTCCTACTTGCAAAAGAGAGATATATCGTAGATTATGTCAGGACCTAAAATGGGTCGACACTGGCCAAAGGCACTAGCTAGGCCTCTCTAACACTCATAAGACAACCCCACACGGCCTCATGGCCACGAGCGTCCAAGGGACACATTGTCCTAATTGCTAATGTAAATATTACATTTGTAGTGGAATGTAGTCCAACGATCATCCTTCCTTACTCCTCAGAGGGAGATCCCACACATCTTGGTGTAGTACACCAACATGATACAAACATAAAGGAGGCACCCCTCCGGCTAAATGCCGTGGCCTCACTGCAGCTCTCCTATGCCGAGAGGATTGGCCCCTCGATGCACTGCTTTGACATAAAGCACATATGAACACACTTCGCTCTTATATATTTCAAACGTTCCAAGATATTTTGTGTTCCCTTACCAATCTCGCCCCAAATATTCGATCGTCTAGCCTATAGCTTGGATTTCCTCACAACTCTGCGTAGGTCATGTGTCTGGCAATTAATTGCTATGCATCTAGGAGTTACCATGTGATATGCACAATGCAATTGTGGATGACACACCTCGTGCTCAAGCATTTTATGATTAAAAAAACTAGCCACGTGAGGTGCAAAAACAATCCTTTAATGATTTCCAAGCTACTCGTAAGACTTTGCTAGAGACTAGCACCGAGTTTCCTCATGCTACTAGTCTCTCTTAAATTTAAATGGTGATCAGTCTGTATGCTATGCATAGTCAAATGAATCATAATTTAAAACATTTTCAATGACCACTCACTTTTACAAACCCCCTTTCCTCCTACCATTTAGGTTTTACATTTGTTGGATAGGTGTAAAGTTCATTTTTTTGTAGTTTTTAATGTTAAAATCAATAAAAACCATACTCTAACATAGAAACAAGGTTGCACTGAGGCTTATTCCTTATGCTCCAGCCTTGTTGAATGTTCACAAACATAATATATATATTTTTCCTAAAAATTTTAGGCACAAAAACTAAAATTTTCCCATTTATATTGTAACAAGCGGGATACACACCGACCAAGGTTTAGACACCCAGCCACACTAACCGGGTTATATAAGGTGTAAGAGTCCCATATTAGGGCAATCAGTTATTATCATGAACATACTCTTCACCTTGATCTCTAGCTTCCATAGCTTCCTCCCTTCTTCTCTCCTCTTTTATGTCTTTCTCTCTCCTCTTCTAGTCTTCTTGCTCTCTTTCTCTCTCTTCAACTCTTCTCCTCTCTCCTCTCAACTTCATTCATTACAAGTGGTATCAGAGCTTCCGGCTTTGGTCCTTTTACTCCTTTTCCCTTTCTTCCTTTTCAAATCCCAAATACTTAGCTTACAGGTACATGTACAGGTACAACAAGAAGGACTGCAGTTAACTTCATCTTTTTGGAGCAAGCAGGAGATATGGCTGGAGACTCAGACATATCTGGAGGTAAAAGGGTTAAAATAGTTGGTCATCACTTCTTTTCATTCCAAGCCAAGTTTGGAGTCTCAAGGGTTAGAGCAGGACAAAAACTCAGCTACTTTTTTCTTCAGCCCCTTTCTCTCTCCTCCTAGGCAAGCTACCATAGCCACATAATAGAGAACAACTCTTCTTTTCCCTTGGAGCAGCCATGGGAGTGCCCATCTGAAGTCCCAGGAGCCTTCCCCACTTGTCCCTAACCAAGGGAAATACCCTTGTGGAGGGTTCTAGCCAGGAAGAGAGCCCAGGGAATAGCCTACAAATTGTGGCGCATTTTGCGCTGCTATTCCTTGCTATGTATGCCCTTTTCCAGCTCAAGTCTCACCCCTCCTAGCCTTCCCCATGGCATTAATAGCTCCCCCTTGCTCCTCTTAACCAAGTTGGACCTTCTTATCCATCATTTGAACCCTCCCTCCTCCAGCAAGGCTTAGTTTTTGTTGTACCCTGCCATGAAAATCCATTGAAGCTCCACCCTAGCCCTCAGTTTAGCCCACAATATCTAGAAGCTTAGCCTTCATCCAAACCTTCAATCCCTTTTGCTTTCCCATATTCGGATTGTAGACATGGAGCTCAACGCAGATATTTTTTTGGGCAGCCATGAAAGCTTCACTTGAAGCTTTCCTTCTTTGAAGTTCAAGCTCTGGAACAAGCATGGGAGCCATCATCATCATTGGGAGCATTCGAATGCTGAAGGCTTCTTCCATGGGAATGCCCCAACCAACCGGGATCAATTGATGGAGCAAACATGCATCATGATGAGCTATGATTCAACGGTCTCCTCAAGCATTGCCGGGGTATGTCAATCTAATCTTAATCTCTCAAATTTAGCCACTTGTTGAGCTTAATCCCTTGTTGGAGAGATTAAAGATTGCATAGGCTCAATAGCTCAATCCCCTTTGCATACATGCATAATATCTAATCCTGAAAATTCATTGTATTGGCTAACATTAACCCCCATTTTGTCTTGTGCCCTGGGATAAGCCTCAAAGTGAATAATAGCCATTGTAAAATGGGTAAGTAGCAGCCAGTGAGTCAATGGACTGCTAAGGTAACCCCTATCCCAACCCTTGTCCATTCCTCTCCTACGAGTTCATCCAAAGAAAAGTTCCTTATGTTTGGGGGAATTCAAGAAGCTAAGTCCCAACTATTGTGGACCATATAAGGTGGTAAAGTGTCTAGGACCAATTGTCTACAAGCTGTAACTCCCTAATAACTTGAAAGTACATAATGTATTTCATGCCAGTCTATTGAAAGCATATATTCCTAACCATCCAAGACCATGTGCTTAAAGACCAAAAAATTGTAATGCCAAGTCAGGGAGTCCTCGAACTTCAACCAAAAAAGATACATAACATGTGGGAGAAGACTCTAAGAAGTAAAACCCTTATAGAGTACCAGTGAAAAGACTACCTTGAAGAGGATGCCACTCGGATTGACCAAAAATCACTATGTAACCAATATCCCCAATTTCATTCGAGATGAGGACATCTTGATTCCTCTAAGGGGGGGAGGATGTTATATCCCAAATTTAATTTCAAATATTCTTGACTTCTCTCAAAATGGACTTGAAGAACTCTAAATCATTAAATAGAGAAGGTCTTGAGCAAAATGACCCGAGGATTGTAACTTGACATTTTTCTGAATTGACAAGGACTGTAGCCATCCGTCATGGAAGTTACCGTGTGAACGAGAGTTGTGAGCCATAAGTCGTCGAATTTGACCAAACACATTTAAAACTTGGCAAATAAAATAAATCACAGAGCTTTAAGCGTTAAAGCTTTACAGAAAGCTTGAAAAAAATAGAAGAAGGAGAGGAAAACATCGTGAACAGGCCACCCCCCACCCCACCCCCCCCCCCCCCCTCCCCTCCCTTTTTTAATTGGAAAAAAATGGCACCCTCATCATTCTTAAATTTGGCAAATCAAAATAGGAAAAAAATCATGAAATCTCCCTTCTCAATTTCAATCAAAAGCTCCAGCAATCTCCCCCTCTTCTCAGTTCAATGAGAGGCTTGGATTGAAGTAGGATCATCCAAGAGCCAAGTGAATTGGTCATGGCATCTCTTGCAGCATCTCTAGACCTCAAAGATCAAATTGCCAACATCAAATTGCATCTTGAAAGCTTCTAGATTGCTAATTTACCAAGATACCCTCCATAAAGAGCTCTTCTTCTTGGCCAAAACCCTTCTTCTTCAATTTAGCTATAAATACAAGCATAAGTCGTTGAGGCAACCAGAATAAGAGAGGAGAGGTCCTTCTTAAGAGTATAGAGCAAGAGAAAGTGGGGTAAGAGAAGCGCAAGGATGGGAACCCTCGGCACGAAGACAAGGAGAATACTTTGTGAGCTCTTGAATTCGAATCCTCCATCCCTTCTATCCTATTTCTTTGTGGAATCAAGACTCTTCTCGATTTTCCTGAATTCTTAATGTATGAATGTACTCCCTCTGTGACAAATAGAGGGAGTACATCTCTCCATCCCTTCTATCCTATTTCTCTATGGAATCAAGACTCTTCTCGATTTTCCTGAATTCTTAATGTATGAATGTACTCCCTCTATGACAAATAGAGGAGTCCCTGATGCTTGTCGCGTCTAATGCGCATACCAAGTATGTGAGCGGCCTGTCCCAGATCTTTCATCTCAAAGCTCTTCTTGAGCTGAGCCTTAAGAGCATCTAGCTCATCATGAGCTTTCCCTGCTCAGCATATCATCCACATAGAGTACCAAAATCAATAAAGAACCATCACGGGCTTTCTTCGTGTAAAGACGAATCCATAGCACTTCGGCTGTAGCCTTGTGACTACATAAAGCATCAAACTTATGATACCACTCCCTAAGTGCATGTTTCAAGCCATAAAGACTTTTCCTCAATTTGCACACTAGGTGCTCCCTACCAAGTTTTGCAAAGCCCTTAGGCTGCTCCACATAAATCTCATCATGCAAGTCCCCATGTAAGAAAGCCATCTTGACATCTATCTGGTATAAATCCAAGTCAACCTGAGCAACCAAAGTCAAGACTAAAAGCAAGGTGGTCATCTTAACCATAGGAGAAAAGACCTCATCAAAGTCCACACCATGCTCCTTCTTAAAACCCTTTGCTACCAATCTAGCCTTGTATGCCGGCTTGGGGTGTCTAGGGGTACTTTTTAGTTTTTACACCTACTTACATGGCAAAGCCTTCTTGCTCATAGGCAAGGAAACCAAATCCCAAATCTCAAACTACATAGCCCTCTCCCAGGAATGACTGTCACCCTTGCACATAGCCTCATCATAAGTGAAAGGCTCTCCTACATCTGTAACCAAGACATAATGCATCGAGGGCTGAAATCTATGAGGCAGACGTTTGTCTCTAGTAGACCGTCTCACGGCAGGCTTTGCTCCCCACCCAGCTGCCTGTCCAATGCCCTGACCATGAGCTACTGCAGCTGTAGGCTGTCCAACTGGCTGTGCAGGAGCTCTCGACTCCTCCTGAAATATGACCCTGCGGATCTCAACAACTCTCTCAGGCTACCGATGCATCTTGTCTGTATGGAAGACTACATCATGACTACGGATGACTTTCCGCGCATGCGAATCCTAGAGACGGTAACCCATCTCGCCTGCATCCCCATAACCAAGGAAAATGCATTTGACACTCTTGGGATCCAGCTTACTTCTCTTGTCCCTGGGCACATGGCAAAATGCCTCACATCCAAAGACACGGAGATGCGCGTAAGAGGGAGGTTTTCCAATCCATACCTCCTCTGCAACCTGAAAATCCAAATCACTAGAGGGTGATCTATTTATGACATGCACAACTGTACTAACTGCCTCAGCCCAAAAGCTCTATGGTAGGCCTGCATGACTAAGCATACTGCATACACGCTCCTGGATGGTTCTATTCATCCGCTCAGCCAAACCAACCCCGCTCATCACATAACTGCTCAAAAGCACATGAGACATACTCACCCCCATTATCTGTCCTTAGGCATTTTAGCATATACCCAGACTAGTTTTCAACCAATGCAAGCCATCTCTGAAACACAGCCAAGATATCGGATTTCAACTTAATGGGATAAGCCCAAACTTTCCGTGAAAAATCATCTATGAATGTAATAAAATACTTTGCACCACCCATAGACTGACAAGGCATGGGCCCACAGACATTCGAATGTACCAATGCCAAGGGCTCACTCATACGTGGCCTACCAAACTTCTTATGCGTAGACCTAGTCTACCTGCCATAAAGACAATGCTCACATGAATCAAAACATGCATAATCAAGGGGCAATAAGTACTGCAAACCAGAAAGCATTTTCATTCCCTTCAAAGACATATGGCCCAAATGAGCATGCCAAAGAGATACACGTGGGATAGAACCCACAGACAAAACATGATCAAGGGAAGAAGCTGATACAATCAAGGTGTAGAGACTGCCAGTCTTGGCACCTCTCACAATCACAAGCCTGCCATGAGTGATCTTCCATGCAAAGTCTCCAAAAGATACATGATAACCTGCGTCATCAAGCTATCTAGCTGACATGAGATTGCGTGTCAAAGTAGGTACATGACATACATCTTGCATAACAAAACTATTGCCAGAAGGAAACTGCAGTCTAACATCACCAATGCCCACAATATCAAGAGAGTTGTCATCACCCAAGCGCACAATACCCGAAACAGTACGGTATGAATGAAACCACTCTCGATAAGGTGTCACATGAAAGGATGCACCTGAGTCCAAGAGCCAACACTGTGCATACATAGAGTGTATCTCTGTCATCTGTGAAGCACTAGAAGAAGCTACAAGGATATAATCATCATCATCAATATCCTCAGGTTGCATAACATTGATCTCTTCAATTTTAACACTGGACTTTGCAGGCACTATGCTGCGATCAGAAGACTTATGCTGCACTTTGTCTTTCCCCTTATCTTTGCACCTTTTATTGTGCAATTCATGGCATTGTGGCCTAATATGGCTCTTTTTCTCACAATGGTGACAAGTAACATCTGCATTCCTGCCACGGGATTTGCTACGTGACTTCCCACGAGACTTGGATCGAGATTTTTGAGAATCCCATCCACGGCCACTGCCACTACCATGCTTTTCATATTCATCATTCCTGCCTCTAACTGTCATAGCATGTGACACACGAGAGGCATCCAAATTCTTACGGTTAACCTCTTCTTGCAGAAGAGCACTCTCAATATTAGATAATTTCAAGGTAGCAGTAGAGGCATATAATGCAATGCGGAATACATCCCATGACTTGTTAAGAGTACCAAGCAAGAAAAGAGGAGTGACATCCTCTGCAAAAGTGATGTCCTGCGAAGTCAAGTTCTTGAGTATAGCATGGAACTGGCTCAAGTGAGCAGACATAGTCACATTCTCCTTCATGCGCAGATCCATAAGCTGCTTCAGCCCAATACATTTGACTTGCTGGACTTTTCTTGTCATAGAGATTCTTGATTTTATCCCACAACTGCCATGCACTCTGTTCTTCCTCAAATACATTGTAGTGAACCTATTCTGTGAGAGAATACAATAGTGGACTTGCATAACTCATCAAGCTCAAGCCATTCCGCATATGGCATAGTTGCAGGCGGATGCCCGCTTAACCTCAAAGGTTTGATCTGCGATTTTTACACCAACACCTGCTAAATTTGGCTCTTTCAATAAGAGTAATTCATATCATCAAGCTTAGTGATATTGAAAATAGCATGATCAGTGGACGAACTCACCATATGTAGGCTGGAAGACTGTAGACAATTCAAAATTGCTTGCTGTTTATTGTAGAAAATGACCAAAAAATCACCAAAATTGAGAGAAAATGGTGAGGAAAGTGGAACCAAAGCTGCTGCCCACCAAGCACTAGTGAAATACATAATTTCAGAGTGTTTCAGCATTAAAAATCCATGTCAGTCCATACATATATGCTTGCTGTAATAAATTTTAGATTTCAGTAAAAGAGAGCTAACAGTGCCAAAATCGGATCCCAAGGCAATCAGATACTGCCAAGACCAAAGCATGCATCATGCGGGCATAGCATTAGCATATGATGATCGATAAGCATGAATCCAACACCCAAGTATGTCATACAAACATCTGCCAGTGAGTAGGCACACCCCCCAGGCAACGGGACAAAGTGTTCCTACCACTACCAAAACTTGACACAAGTAGGTGTCGGTTCACAAAGATACGGATCCAAAACTGAGACTTAGCTCATAAGCATACAATGAACCAAGACATATGATGTATCATCCCAAAAGGTAAGAAGTCCCAAAGTCTCAAGTGTTTGTAACTGCTCAATGGCATGTAACGGCTCAATGCATAAAAGTACTACCTACTCAATGTCTGATAAGCATTCAAGAATGCTCCCACTGGCACAAAAGCCGTATGTATGAGCTCAAGAGCTCAAGCCAAGGCAAGACACAGTGCCAATGACATAAGTCCAAGACAATACATCAATAGTACATCCCAAACATGTAGGCGGTAGAGCATCCATATGTAGCATCCGTAAGCATGTAAGACATCAAATACATCGCAATCCAAACTTTGACAAGCCAAATAACATCCAAGGCTACTCCAGATAATCCAAAATGCATCCAAGGTGGAGCTTCAATGAGCACTCAAGCTCAATGTATGCATAGGGTAATCAACCGTAAGATGAGCATCAAGCCGTAGGCAACGGGTATGCATAAACCCAAGAAGCATCACTGTCAAAGCATATACCAATGTCAATAAGTGCGGGCTGAAATAAGCTCAAGCTTCCAAAAGCATCCGGATTCAATGACAAGCTCAAAGTCGACCCTCGATGATCAATACATCATAGCATAACCCAAGACATACAGCCGAAACCAATAGGCATATGTCAAAGCCTGAAAGATAGCTTCAGCCCAAGAGTATTCAGCATCATTTATTATTATAAAATATGTATTTCCAGCTCTAAAATCAGGCCAAAATCATAGCATTACATGTAGCTTCAATCCCCCAATCAATCGGGATGTAATAGGCATTAAACCGGTTATGTAGTCATGCCCAAACAAGCATAGGCATACAAATACATGTTGTCTCAGACCTGAAATCTATTGGCAAATTCGACATCACCATCGCGTTCGGAGCGTGCCAAAACCCTAACTTAGACTCTTACCTTGCCTGAATCGGGTTCCGAATGCCCGAGATATGACAAAAAGAGTGATTTTTGGGCCAATTTTTGAAACAGACGCAAAAAAAAGTGAGCTAGCTGGGGGGTCTATTGTTCTACGTGTCAACAATGGGGCCCAAAGGGGGCACAAATGAGGGCCAAAGAAGGCCTACACCAAGCCTCAGCAAGCCTTGATAGGCTGGAAGTAAGATCCAGGTGAAGGAAGCTCCAAGAGGTGTGAGCTATGGCTGCCCACAACTTGTTTACAGCCTGTGTGACTTGAGAACTGAAGTAAACCTTGAAGAAAATGATCAAATACCTCTGATGTAATGCCCTGAAGGTGCCCAACAATGTCGAAAAGGTGCTCGGGAAGCCGGGGAGTGACGGGAGCTCGAAGGAGTCGGATATGGCTGCCGGGAAGGATACCCAATGCAAGTAGGGAGTCGATGGGATGTTGAGAATGCCACGAACCAAGCTCAAGAGTCGAAAAGCAAAGCTCTGATACCAATTGAAAGGGAGCGACAGATCGAAGGTTGGACTTGAGAGCTATGGTGGGAGAGCAAGAGCAAAAAAGGGAGAGACTAGAAATAGGAACTCCAACAGTCACAATGTGTGACCGGGCCTTCCTTTATTCAAACTGTCACTAAAAGAATAAAGAATAAAGTGACGGTGATGGGCACCCGCCACCTGCAGTGTGTGCAGTGGCAGTGACTGTCAGTGTAGTAATACACGGGCGGCTAGGCAGAGGCGCCTTTACCCCCAATAAAAAAGATGAGAAGAGATCAGGAAAATCTAGTAACTTGCCAAAAAAGCCTTCCTTTGGAGGAGCAAAGGCTAGGAAGTTTCTCTCGACACCCATCAATGAGGAAGGGAATGTCATGGTTCATAGGCTGCACTACTACGATGGGTGGAAAAAGTTACATTTTTGCATTGCTGATCAAAGTAATGGAGGAAAAAAAAGGTTGGCCAAAGCTAAGGTTTGGATAAGTCTTAACAAATTGGCTCCCTGATTTTGCAAGATGGTATTTAACAATGAAGATAAGCAAGAATTTATCAATGCTATGCATAGCTTCTAGAAAACATGGTGGAAGCGTGGGACAAAAGCTCTATCACACATTACATGGTGTGTACTAAGTAAATATTTTAAATTTGTATGAATTGTATAAACTATTAAGCATAGTTTTACTCATGTGTGATATGTGTCTTTGTAGCATATCCTTGAGGCACATGGGCCATAGTTTGCAGAAATGAGAAGTATCAGAATTTGGTCCACACAAGGGATGGAAAATTCACATTGGATAGAGCATGGTGCATACCAAAGAAAAACTAATCATGGTGGAGGGGTGAATGGTAGCAATCCAATGATCCAATTGCTATCTTGGTGGTATAGAATTATAGTAGTGGATGAAGCAAAACTCTCGCAAAAGAGAGCAAACGAAAGTGCTGATGAATCAACTGTAGACATGATGGAATCACATTGTGTCAGTAAAAGAGTGCGTTATAAAGCCTCAAGTGCCAAAGAAAACCATGCCAAGTAGCTAGAAACAAGGCTTCGACAAGGCAGTAAATTGGTTCAAAGAGAGCTAAGATAGTAAGATGAAAAATGTGTTCAGTGTGAATGCAATTCATAGTTTAAGAGAGAAAGAGAGTGTGTGCATCTATGTGAATGAGTCTTATAGTTTAGGGTTATATAAAAGAGGGTTTCACTTTCTATCTTATTCATTGAGTTCTCACATCTCTTGTGTAGGAAAGATGGCTAGGTCTAAGGTAGTTGCAAATAAGCTTCCGCTCAGAGCCCCATATCGTGTTTAGCCCCTTGAAGCATCTACTAGCTCAGATGCACCCCCTTCTCAACCTAACCCAGCTTCCTCAAGTCGCTCTCACAAGGGTCCTCCTCAGTATCCCCACAAGAAATGCAATTGGAAGCCAAGTACAGTGGCTTTGAGAGAAATTAGGAGGTATCAATGCTCTTTTGATCTCATCATTCCGAAGGCAAGCTTCTCGAGACTTGTTCACGAGATTGTGCAAGACCTTTACCGCACAGAAAGCAGGAAGTGGTTTTTGGCACAAGGTCATGTTAGACCTGATCACTTCACAAAAGAATGTCTTCATGCTCTACAGTGTGCTGCAAAGGCCTTTTTAGTTGACTTGATGCCTGATGCTCAACATTGTGTAATACATGCGAAGCACATCATTGTAACTCCCATGGACTTCCAACTTGTAAGAAATCTTCAAGCAGTGAATGATGCATTTGTTCTAATGAAATGAACACAGTATGTAATGTTATATTTTTTGGCATAGTGTTATCCTCATGCATTGGACATATGACTATGTCTCAATGTAAAACTATTGTATTCGCCCTTAAAAAATGAATTAAATTTTTACTCTTATCCTTCACTCTCAACTTTGATTGTGTATCGTCGTTGTATTTTCAATTCTTACTTACAGTTTTTTTTAGCATTATCAATTTCAATAAGAAAAACATGCAATTTATGTGGTGCGAAGTTTCTAAGGGCCAGTAGTTGTAATGTTGATTTCTCGATTATCAATCCATCCATAATTTTGGTGTGGGATAATTTTTAAAATACTAAACTATATAGGAATTCGACAAGACTTCACATGCGTACTCGTTAAGTGACCAAGAGCCCATTTTTTTTTTTTTTGAAAAAAAAACTTGCAGACTCCTTGTCTGAAGTCTAGTGTCTAGTGGAGCCACTTTCCTGGTAGAGTGCACATGTGAAGTTTCATCGCATTCCAATAAAAGGTTATGGATTTATGATCACACGATGGACAGTGCGCATGAAGCTGCATTAACCCGATTTTGGGGTTTAAATGGGTTAAAAGATCATTCTTCTTTTTATTTTCACATCTTGCTTTCTTTACTTCCTCCATTCTCACACGCCCAACCTCTATCTCTTCTCCATCTTGCCCTCCTCGAGCTTACATGGCATGCCCCAAGCAAACATGTTGCCGCTTCGGCCTTGAGAAGACCTCATGCCAAGGCCCGCCACTTGGAGCACAAGGTGGATCCTCCTCTAGTGCAGTAGCAGGTGCTCTCCATAGAGCACAAGGACCACCACATAAGAAGAGGAGATGCAAATCGGGCATTGTCACCCTTCTGGAGATAAGGAGAATCCAACATGGATACGAGTTTCTCATCCTGAAAAATTCTTTTCATAAGGTTGTTTGAGAAGTCATGCAAGACTTGGAGCTGAAAGGGATGGGATGATTTTGGGCGTGAGTGCGAGATGGCCCACCAGCAGGAAGGTGGACTGTTGCAGCTATGTAGGCCCTACAAACATTTGCAGAGGGTTTTCTCATTAACTTGTTCGATGATACACATCTTGCGGCCATCCATGCAAAGCGTGTCACAATCATAGATAAAAACATGAACTTTATCATTAGGCTTCGACACGGCAAGGGGACTCCTCCATAGGTTATGAGATTAATGATGCAAGGTTTTTAATGAGTGTTATAACACCATAGCATCTTGGAAGGCCAAAAAATTTTGTATACTCTGCCATATTGGAATATTTATTAATATATACATAATATCTCATGCGATGTATACTGAATTCAAATAATTGAGTGCTTTATTTTATTTTTTGAAACGTATGACTCTTAATTTTTGTTTAACATACAAACATATTGAAAGTAGTAATACGTACGGATACGAGTTACCTTATTGCTTATGCACTATCACAAGTGCAGTACTATGCGTTGAATTATGTTAACATATGCAAATCTGTCATTCATGTACCACACATTATCGTCACACTTACACAAACCACACATTTATTCAATTAATATTTATTTATAGCTACAAAATAAAATATCTTATATTCATCAGGAAAAATACATGTGATGGCTGATAGTGATGGTAGATACAAAAAGCCGATAGTCAACAAGAACTCTCAATTGTTCCTTAGCTTTTTCATCAGTGGAGAGGAGGAGCCATCTTTCGATGAAAATATTAGTTCCTTTGTTGCTTCAAAAATGATGTGCTCCCCCTCAAGCTCTTTCTTCAAGAGAAGCGGATCTAACACTTTAGCAAGGTCACCTAATGTAGCAAGCACATACATTGCTCCACCACGCGTTTGGTCAAACAAGAGCTTTGACCACTTGATTAGCACCACCTTCTCCAAGCTAGAAGTCACAAGTATCACTCAAAAAGGTCCAAACTTGGTCAAAGCTCAAATTTTCATGATTATTTCTTGCCCTTGTGGTGAGCACTTCTTATGGAAGACCACCAAGTCTGCAACAAGGTTGCCAATGTACTCCTTCAGAGGTGAATCCTTCCGTGGATCCGCATGCCAAGCTCCTCCTTGCCTTGATGCAAACTCATCTATATACTGGATATCCTAAATGACAAAGTCAAATCAAAAAATATATTTAGCAAACTAACCTAGAGTTATCAGAAAGCAACGAAACTTAACAGCAGGGTGTGTCAGTGTCCCTCGGAGTCCACCGATGAGATCTTGGCAAAAAATGATGCCTACAGCTGCCCTTTCCGAAGTTTAGTGTTTGGTTTCACTAGTGGACTATGAGGGACCCGACACACCCTACCATCAAGTTTCGTCGCATAAAAATATATGGTAGTTAGAAATCTCACATTCTCCAGATCATCTTGTATTCTCATTTCCTTGTGTGTCAACGAGCCACCACTTTGGGCAAAGGGATCTACAAACTCCTTGGTAGGAAGCTGGGGCCTTGGTTCGCCAAACAGATCATGCTATAGTGCTTCAAATTCAGCATCCAGCACAAGGTAATCTTCTTCAACAGAGGTAATATGCTCCTATGCTGCTATGATGGCACTCACTATATCTAAGCTTGTTCCATCATATCTTCCAATCTCTACCATTGTCGGATGCACATCCATGTAATCATAATCAGTCAGGTCTTCCATCGAATCCCTGACTAGGATAGAAAACAACTCTTCTTCCTTCATTTCCAAGTATTGCAATACATCTTATAGAAGCAAGTATTGTACACCATCTACTTCAATAGACGCCAAGGAGGCAAGGTTGGGTTTGTCGACTTGTGGCTGCTCTGAAGAAGATGGCACCATGAGAGCCAACCCTTGCTCTGCCACCACTCGATGTTTCTCTTCAACATTTATGAGCTCTTCAATCGATTCTTCTCGCATGTATGTGATAGCAACAACCTGTGGAGTTGTATCTTCATCGCTCTCCTCCTCTAGGGGTATATCCCAATGCAAGGAGGTAAATTGCCAATGAGCAATCACACTCCACGAGATCCAAAGGTGTTGTACCTCATGCACTGCCCATGGGAATAGTGCATACTCTTTGCCAAGGATCCACGTGGGTTAGACACCTATTCACTACTTTTTGGTGATTCTTCCCTACCTAAAATACCATGAGCTATTCCAGAGGCACCCAAGTCATGTTGGATCCCTTGATGGAGTATGGTTAGGCCGCAATGGTGCTCACAAAGTCTTCCAAAACCTGAAGGGGGGGATCTAGCGATGAGAGCACGCTTTCAAGGTTGAAGTTCTTAAAGAAAACCTGAAATATCTTGTCACCCTGGTTGGCAAAGATAGTCTCGTAGATCCACTCATCAAAGTGTGTGCAAGCATCCATCGTAGCAGTTAGAAGGGATGTTGTGGATATAAAGAGATGAAGAGAGAAAGTGTGAAATGAAACAATGAAACAAGAACTAAACTAGTTCTACCTTAAAAACCTTAAGTTTAAAACCATTAAGGGATATTCGCATACGATATTTAGTTATGGCTTTACTTATGTCTTTGTAAAGTTTACATGCATATGTAAATGTGTTTATGTGGAATGTGTATAGCAAGTGTATGATTTTTTATAAATACTATAATTTTTAAATATTGCAAGTTTGCAAGCGGCAATATTCTATTGGAATTTTTTTTTTGAAAATTTATAGGTGTTGGATATTACAATTTGTGGTAGGGAGACTTTACAATTTCTAAAATATGTGGAGCCACACACTTTCCACTGGTAATAGTATCCTTAGTTCGGCTTCGAATTTTCCTACCATCTAGTTTAAAATAGAAGCTAACATTTGGATTTTGCATTAGCATTGTAATTTCCTAGCGCATTATACTCAAGGGCCAATCATCCTCCATTTGCGACACTTGGGGCTCGCGGCCCTCACAAATGACAGTAACATCCACAGTTACACTTTCACGCATGTCTTGATGAAGGCACAACCATTTAACCTTGAGAATCCTCCATCTATGATACTTGACACTAGGCATAAAGTCTGTTGTGTGACAAAGTACATGTAATTGGAAAGGAAAGTTAGTCAATTCATCCAAAGTAAGATAATAGTCAACTAAGAGAGAAAAATTTTACCTGAAAGCCATGTCCCTTGTTGTGACTCGACACTCCACTGTGTTAGGACTATGAGTCATTTTTTATGTCCAATTTTTGCCTAGAATCCTTGTTACATAATCCTCTGATGCACTTTTTATGACGTACGTGCTTTTGGTATGTCTCAAACCCTTACATTCCTTGAATATGTGTGCAAAAATTACAATCGGTATGAACCAGCTTAGATGTACATTCTTTGAGCCGGTGCTTGGCTTCATAGAATTCAATATGTTTGTTGAAAATTTTATGCTACACATGTGCAAAATGTCACTATTACACAATGGCCATTCTATACTATTCAGATTCAATATGTGCGTAGACTCAAGGGTTCCATATTCTCGACCCCCCTTGGACAATATGTACTTGGAGTCATAGAAAAAAACAAGTTCCTCTGTGAGTTGCTTAACTATACGCCCCTCAAAGAGCAATCTATCAATTTTAAGGCGGTAACACTTAAAAGAATCTATGAAACTCTCAACATTTTGCCACTCACAGCAATCCGAAGGGTATACTTCTGTAAATATGAGACAAGTAGTTACATAGATATCATGAAATTTCTCATTCTTAATGAGTTGCAAATACTTACTGTTTGCAATGTTTCTTTGAAAGGGCACAGTGGGCGCAATATGTATTTGTTTTTGCATGAATACATGTTGTACAAACACCTTTGTTACAAGGTGAGAATCAGCATTCCTTTGTTTGAGAGCTAAAATTTTATCCTTCTAGTGCTTTGATACATCTGCAATTGCAGATGCTTTCACTCTAAAAGCTCCCTTCACACTTAGACGCATATGTACCCAAGACGAGCAATGATACGTATCAGTGATCCAATTTCTTTCTTTATCTTTTCTATTACGTACTTCTATCAAGAGAATGCTTGTTCTTCTCTCAGGCATCATAACCTATGCATTACATGTAAAGTAGTATATATTAACCCCTAAATAATAAGCATTTTAAGTCTATCTAGTAATCACCAATATGCCATACAAATCAACATGGCATTAAGAGATGTTTACACTTTTGTAAACAGACACAAAGATCGATATCGAGATGCATGTGGATATGTATATCGACACAAAGTATTGATTCAATTTCAAGGCATCACTTTAATCATACCATTTACATGAAATATAATGAAAAGAATAGCATAAGAATACTCAGAGAATTTTTCCAAATTAAATTTTATTATAATGAATAGGAGTCTAATTTGACTCAATACATTGCATAAAATGTGGGTATTATAGAGTAGTTGTTATAAGGATAGCAACCACTGGCATGCAAATCTTAATAGGCACATTGGATTGACACCTGAGATATTCTAAGACTCAACAGATTGTGTGTTATATGGATGATATGATACAAGAGTTTCATGGATCATTGCCAATTGGCATGGGGATCCGAATGGACACAAAGGACCAATAAAGTAGAGGAATTTTGAACCATCAACTTCCAGCATATCCATATCATCCAGCACAAAGGAATCACTCACCACATCAAAATAGTCGATCGAGAATTATGTGCTTCAATTAAACCTTGTACAATACTTGCATGTACCAAAAAATACCTATATGAATCCCTTTTAACAAAAAATATCTAGATAGCTGCATGGATAGAATCAATACAAAATAGGGTCAATTTACCTATAAGCTAATCTGCTGAAGATAAGATTGAATCGTTGCTGATCAAAACCCATTGCAAATGATGGACATAAGAAAACATCAATCCCATCAAACATAAAAGTCATTAATTAAATGAATAAATTTTGGCACCACAAAATATGGCGGATTTACAAGTAAATTGAGCTACAGAATCTCTACTCTACCTTGTGTTAAGTGCCGCAACAACAATTGATCCTTAAGTTAGAACTAGCATCAAACCTTATCGTAAAGATAGTAAAAAAGGGATGATGCAGAGAGGAAAAAAGAGAAAGTGTATGAGTATGCGGGAAAGAGAAAGAAATGAGTACCTATCCAATCTTACCCAAATTGATCTTTGCAAAAGACAATAGCAAGAGTTAGTATTTACATGAAGGTATACTGAAAAAACAGTAGAAAAAGGAAACATAGAGAGAGAAAGATAGAGGGAGAGAGAGATGAGCACTTATGCAATGTCACCCAAAATGATATCTGCAATAAAACAACAACAAGGGTTAGAACTAACATCATGTTGTATTGAAAAGATCTTAGCAAAAAAATAAATCAAATAGAGAGAGAGATTAGCACCTCTGTCTCTTGCTCTAAATAAACTCTGCAAGAAAACAACAATTAGAATACAACATCAAATTCTTTTGAAAACACAACATAGAAGAGAAACAACACATAGAAAGAGGAGGGAAAGAAAGGAGAGAGAGAGAGAGAGAGAGAGAGAGAGATGAGCACCTCTGTCTCATGCCCAAAACAATCTCTGCAATAAAACAACAATAACAGTAAGAAACGACATCAAACCCTATTGAAAAAATAGCAAACAAGTGAAAATGCAAAGAGAGATGGGCAACTGTGTTTTGCCCAAAATCTAGAGCTACATGGAGAAAAAAGTGCAGTGGTAGGCATAACGCTCAAAACCCTAATTACTCTCAGTAGCCAGCAGGGAGCTTCAATGGCGACGAAAATTCACGAGTATAGAGAAGAGAGGGAAAGTGGTATGTTGCTCAACTTTTGGGTCAAACTGATTTCATGAGAGGAAAAAAACCAAAATTGAAAATTCTCCAAAAAAAGGGGAGGAAATACGAGGTGAGAGAAACTCAATTTTTGTATACTATTCATTCTCCCTTTTCTTTTAATCTCCCACTACCCATTTTTAAAATAATAAACCCAAGATTTGGAGAGAGAAGATTCACCCTCCATGGATATCAACATCTAGCCTTCCTATTGGACAATCCAAAAGGCCCACATCTTAAACTATATTATTTTTAGAGGCCCATTTGTGAGTTCATTTTTTTCCTAATGTAATCCTTTGAATTACCTTTTGGGCAACACTCAATGTATAGTTGAACTTAATACATACTAATAAGGTTTAGTATATCCTTGCACATGTTAATTCACATAATAAGTTTAGCCATCTCACAAGATGTATCACTAAGATAGGCCACACTGAAAAAGCTTCAACCACAAACAAACTTAGTTGAATCAACCTTGTGGTTTGGTTATACATAAAGGCTTTGGAAGATCATTTACCCCATTAATAGGCCCTAACCAATGGTATAGTCACTTATTTAATGCCTTGGAAATGCCAACACATGGTAGAACGTTGCTTCATATGTGATACACATGACCCCTTAATAGCCTCCCTCCACTATAAATCTCCCCTCTCTCCACCATCTAATCTGTATGCACCGTGATGGTGCATGCCCACCCTCTATTTACCTAGCCTACACCCACCTCCCCTAGCCTCTATTGCAATGATTAAGAATGCTTATAGTTGAGTCCACATTTGGCTAATATATTCGTAGTCTTCCTCAAGGCCACCTCTGAGCTGCCATCTCCTATGATGCCACCACCTGTTAGATACTGCAACACACTATCCAATCCTCTTTTTCTAGTTGTTGTAATAAGCTGATGGGATGGTGGGATTACCATTTGATGGTAATTGATTGCTAATTATTCCTAATTAATTGCTACCTTAAACTATCCTTCATGAGTACTTTTTAAAGATAACCTCCCTAATAACTACCCATGATAATAGGATAGATATGGAGGACTAGCACCCCTATTTTACTCCCTATGACAAGCTGTCACCTTTGCATTGTCCAAGCTGTCACCTTTGCATTGTCCAAGCTCTAGTAACAATTTTAAACATTGACAAAATGCAGCTACTATGTATCCATACTAGTGTTCCATGTGCGCAAAGTGCTGTTAGGCCGCAAAAGTGAAGTTGTGTGCTATCGCACGGCAACTTCACTCGACAATCCATTTCTCCTCTTTTACTCTTCTCTTTTCCCTCTTTATTTCTAATTTGTTTCTTCTATCTCTTTCTCTCTCTCCCCCCAATTCCCTATATCTAATTTTTTTTCTCTCTCTCTCTTTCTATCTTCACCTTTTATTTTAGTTTAGACATCTATCCTGATTGGCAAGATGGTGCAACTCTATGACGAGAGTTACATGGGCATCTACATTATTTCTGATTGTGCATACAACGGTGAGAATGAGGAGTGCCAGTTCACTCTCTCATTTCCCAATGGGTCAGTGGTAACACATGTTTTGGCTTCTAAACTTAGGATGTTGGTATTGTACTCATGAGCAGTGCACCCGAGCATGATGTAGTGAGAGAATCTCTTTGGAATTTGGATAGTCCTTGATACACATGTCGTTTGGTGTTTGAGTAAACCTTGCTATGTGGATCATTCTCTTACATTGCAAATTCATCGCATATTTTGTTTTTATGATTCATGTATAACGAATAGGACAACACATAATTTTTGGCATGACACATGTGTGTTTCATCTAGGGTGGGCGAGGCACTCTAGTCAACATGCATGCTAATCTTGTTGCCTACTTGTAGTTACCAAGCATGCAAACAACAAGTAAGAGTAAATACCACGTCATTGGTGTTGAATGTTTACAAGCTTGAAAGTTCTTCAAAGCAAGGGGGTGGCCAAGTTTAGGATGCATGATTAACCCTTGTGTAAGGATTTCCGGTGTGTTCTTAGTTCCTGATTGGTACCCCTTTATGGGCCTCAAAAGGAAGGCCTACAACTTCATCCTAGATTAGGTTTTCAATTTTCTAAATTTTTTAATAGTGTTGTGCTAAGAACAAACATCAACACCTAAGATTTAGAAGCATTCCTCAATGGAAGTTGAGTAAGTTTGGGGGACAAATCTCTCAACTATTGTATGAACCAATGTATTAGGGCTACATAACCTTATTTGTAGTGTAAATATTTGAGTTGAAAAGAGAAAATGCTAGCTACTATTAGACATCCTCTTTAGTTAGTAAATTGAGATTTGAGTTGTTTATATGTGTACATAGTAGTTACCTAGTTGAATCACCCCAAAAATTGAGGTGCAATAATAGTTTTTATTAGCATTGTCTACTTGCATATAGGAATGTTAGAGGAGTTCCAAATGAGGGTGCAAACTCTATCATCCTCATTAGTAGAAATAATTAAGGAATCTAAATTGGTTATTTCATGTTCGCTTCACATATTGCCATGGAAGGTGCAAAAGTATTGGATAAGGAAGTCATGTAGGAGTTTTATCCTTTAACTATGAAGGAAATAACCCATTTGTAGCATACATAATATAAAATACAATACCTACTATAGATTGTGGTAAAGTTTCAACAACCAAGGAGCCAGTTGATACATCTGAAAATGGAACCTAGAGCGAAACTATTCTTAGCAATAGTGAGAAGTGTCACATTAATCCAATCCTCATTTTTAAAGGTTGCAACATCCTTAAAGGGGTCTTTAGACATCCCAACAAGAGAAAACTAATACTTACTTTCAAAAAGAAAATCCATTTGCAATTTGTTAAATTTGGACAGAGAATTATGTGAAAACAATCAAGAATATGTACAATATTCTAAAAAGGATAAAGCTTTTATTGGAATTCTTTCATAGAACCCCTCTAAAAAGTATAGTTTATTGTTGAAAATGTTGCACATTGTACCCTTCAAAATGAAGTTGTAAGCTACCTTCACATGTGTAAGCTAGCCTAAGTAAGTTTTAGGAAAATACATATTTGCTCCCATCCAAAGTTGGCTCAAAATCTTGTTGAAGCAATAGAGGAGGGAAATTATTCTCTTATGAGAATATATGCATTTGGAAAAATTTTATAGGAGCAACAATATAACCAGTTAACATTTTCAAGTTCCTCCTTGGTAGGTACATGAATATTTCATGTATAGTTTAAAAAAAAAATCTAGGGGAGTCGGGCAACAAAAAAACCTAAGGTTTAGCATCAAGTGAATGGCTAAATTAAAAAATAAAACCTTGATTTTTTTCAAGAATGTTTTCAAGTATAAATTCTGGTGTGATTTATTTGTAATATGATAAAAATGGCAAAACTAGGAAAAAGGCTTGCAAATCATCCAAGTTGAAGTTCTTATGTAAGGTTCTAGAGATGTTTTTGGAAAATACATGATTGGAGGGAGGAAGAGATTTAGTAATATAAGCTATGGGGGTCAAGTCCTAGAATTTGATTGATGTCTTTCCTATCAAGTTCACTTTTTGTCAAGCAATGATGTAGGATAATCCATTAAAAGAGAGAGATTTTACATGTTGTAAGGAGAGGATCTCTTTATTATTTTTATGCACAATTATTTCCTAATATTTTTAAGTACCTTCTACTACATATATAAGTGGTGTTCCCACTTCAAAAATAAAGAAAAAAAGTCTATGTATAGTAATTCTAATAGGCAGCTATTAGTGCTCTTCAAATTGCATTAAAATGTTGGTTAATGCCCCTTTCTTACTACCCGTAAGAAAATTTTTTTTCTCATGTCCTCTTGAATCAACATGACTTCCCTTTTTTCTTTCACATGTGTGAGCACTAAGAATTGAGAGAAGATCTACAATACACCTTTCAATCTAGAGAGCTCATAGTATCGGCCCTTATTACCTGACCAGGCCCTTTACCTAGGAATTTAGTTGCACAAATGAGTGTGGACCCAACTAAGAGGAGCTCACAAAGGCTAGTGAAGGCAATTTTGCATATCAATACATTTAAAAACCATATGCATGTCAAATGACACATTTAGTTGATTTATACACTTGTTATCGAAATATAAATATGTAGAAATGTTAACCTATAGAAACAGTTAAGGTTATAGGAGTACAAAAAGTTTACAAAATGCCCATCTAGTTTATGGAAATTCCCAAATACCCCTCAACTTTCATAAATGATTAAAATACACTTTTATTTACATTTTTCCAAGCAAATTAGGAATTTTTCAAGGTCATTCTTTTTCATATATTGACAACCTACCTTTGAGTGTCTTAAACAATAATTAGCATTGAATAAGCTTAAGAGTAGTGACATTTGTCTCCTTAGATCATTAGCTATTATATCTCATTTGTGCAATTAGCTTTGAATGAGCTCAAGAGTAGTGAGATTTGTTGTTGACATATCGAGCTCCACTCGTGATACGCCAGGGTGACCGTTGTGTATTTATGTCACCGACTTGTCAGTTGCAGATGCGGTTGGTACACCGCCCCTGAATAATAGCTACATGATAGCTATCCTTATCTACTCTAGTTCGTGGCTCAGTTAGTATGCCACCTTAGTTAGTTGAGTTTGGTTTGAGACCCATATCTAGGGTTCTTCTATTTCTTTGTACTTGAGTTCTTTTGGCTTCCACAACTAAGAAGAGAAAAACTGTTTTCAGCCTCCACCCTTGTGTGTATTCCCCCATTGTGCAAGCAAGAAAGCTACAAGTGAGACTCCTTCCTTCTCTCCCACAATCTTGACATGGTATCAGAGCCTTGTTCGTGGTAAGGAGCTCAAGAAAGCAAGCCAAGCTCGCGGTGTTCTGGTAAGAGGAGCAGTGTTGCTTTCATTTTCTGTTTTGGGAGCAGATCTCTGCAGGTAGCACAGCCGGAAATTGCAAGAGTGCATTGTCTCAGGTTGAGACGCCCTTCGCGGTGAAGCAAGAGGGCAGTATACGCTGCGGGAGAGAGCTTTAGCTATCGGCGACCCTGTTTTTTTTATTTGAGGCCATTTCGGGGCCTGTTTTGGAGGCGGAAGTTTTCTGCACGCACTCAGGAAAAGGCTCAGTTTTATGCTGTTCAGCCACTGTTCTACAGGTCGGTGAAAAGTTACTGTAGAAATTGCATCGTATGTTTGTGCGCAGAGACATTGGGAGTTTCAGAATCATCCTTGGTTCCTGTTTATGCAAAATCGTCACTAGAAAGTGACTGTGTGGTCAAATACCACTTTCGCCAGTTTTGCAGATTTGCCCTTGTGAGGGTGAAGCTGAGTTTTTGCAGTGACAGAATTTTTCGCAGTGTTCTGTAATGGCGTCTGATTCTCTTTCACAGATTGTAACCGAAAAGCTTGACAAGAACAACTTCCAGGCATGGAAGTTTAGAATGACGAATTTCCTTATGGGAAAAGGATATTGGGAATTTGTTGCAGGAAATGAAGAAGAACCAGTTCTTCCTGATGTTCCCAATCAACAGCAAATGCAAGCATTTAAAGCATGGCATGAGAGAGCCAGGAAAGTTATGTATTGGCTGTCTATCAGCATTTCAGACTCTATGATTGTGCATATTCAGGATGCAAGTACGCCAAAGGAGGCATGGGATACTCTGTCAAAGATGTATAGCACAAATACGCAAGCCAGGAAAATGCAGCTCAAGCAAGAGTTGCACAATGTGCAAAGAGAAAATATGAGCATCAACGACTACCACATGAAGGTGAAGAAGATTGCAGATGCACTTGCTTCCATTGGGTCACCAGTGGAAGATGATGATTTAGTTTCTGTGACCTTGAATGGTCTAGGAAAGGATTATGCACAGTTTCGGACATCCATTTCAGTTCGTGAAAGATTTCCTGATTTTGAGGAGTTGATTGCTCTTCTAATCTCTGAGGAGCAGAGAAATGGTGGTGCATCTTCTTCAGGAGGAACTTCAAAAGAAGCTGTCTTCTACTCAAATGCTGGAAGAGGTAGAGGCAGAGGTAGAGGAGGCCGATTTGGAGGCCGTGGTAGAAATCAGAATATGCAGCAAACTCAAGAAAACCAGTCCTATGGAGGAGGACGTGGTAACTCTAGAGGCAGGGGGAGCCAAAGAGGTCGTGGTGGATGGCAAAGGGGCCAAAATGCAAACAGTAATGTTGAATGCTATTACTGTGGTAAAATGGGTCATATGGCTAAAGACTGCTATAAAAAGCAGAATGACATCATGAATGGAAAACTGCAACAAGGGAATTATGCATCTTCTAGCAGACAGGGTGATGACAGAAATGAGCATTTGTTCATGGTGCAGCACATGAACAATTCTGTGACAAGTGCAGAAGAAAGCAATGATGTATGGTATGTTGACTCAGGTGCATCAAACCACATGACAGGTCATGCAGAATGGATGGAGGATGCAAGGAAAATGGAAAAACCAGGATTTGTGGAGACTGGTGATGATACTGCACATCCTATTGTGCAGATTGGAAAAATTCCCTTGTCTATGCAGGATGGGAAAAAGAAATACCTATCCGATGTATTTCATGTCCCGAATATCACCAAGAATCTGGTTTCTGTCGGTCAAATGGTTGAGCAGGGCTTGCAGGTCAGATTTAATCCTCATGGATGCTTTGTTGAGGATATGAAAAATAAAGGTCGCTTGATAGCAAAAGGAAAGAAGAAGGGCAGAATGTTTACATTGGATGCAGACATGTCTGAATTGAGTGCAGCAATGTTTGCACATGGGACCGGTGTAGTTGCAGATATTGATATCTGGCATAAACGCATTGGTCATGTTAATGTACAGCGACTTAAATCAATGCAGGCCCAAAATATTGTTGCAGGATTGCCAAAATTCAAGGTTGTAGAAATGCATAAGGTATGTGAAGCCTGTCAGTTTGGAAAACAGGCAAGGAAACCATTTCCTAGACATGTTCAAGAGAGTGAGAAGCCATTGGAATTAATCCACTCTGATGTGTGGACTACTAAAGCTGCATCTCTTGGAGGCTGTCATTATTTTGTCACTTTTATTGATGACTATAGCAGAAAAGTTTGGGTGTATTTTATGAAAAAGAAAAGTGAAGTTTTTGGGCACTTCAAAACTCTTAAAGCTATGGTTGAAAAAGAAACAGGCATGCAGATAAAATGCCTAAGGTCAGATGGAGGGGGAGAGTACCTCTCAAATGAGTTTGCAAGGTTCCTGCAGGAGCGTGGCATAAAGCAGCAATATTCATGCAGTTATACCCCACAACAAAATGGAATTGCAGAAAGGAAAAACAGGCATATTGGAGAGGTATCTCGTGCCATGCTCAATGAAAAAGACTTGCCAGATTTTTATTGGGCTGAAGCAGTTGCTACAGCAGTCTACATAATGAACAGGACTCCCACTGCAGCAATACATGGAATGACTCCAGAGGAGAGGTATACTGGTAGGAAACCAGATATTTCTCATTTGAAAATTTTTGGTTGCATTGCCTATGTACATGTGCCAGATGAGTTGAGATCCAAGTTGGATCCAAAAGCTGAAAATTGCATCTTTATTGGTATGCAGGTAGTGGTATGCAGGTATCACGAAAAGGAAAAGAGAAGGTTGATCAGCCCATGTTTGATGTGAATGCAGGTCACTCTTATGTGGATGGTGAATCCAGTGGCTCAGAACAGAGCATTGATGATGAGTTGGGTATTCCATCTATTGTTACACCTGGAGTAAGGAAGACCAGGGATGTTTTGAGAGCACCTGGGAGTGAACCTACTTTGTGCAGGTCTACGAGAGCTAGGTGTCCTGTGGATAGGCTGAAATATGATGGATTTACAGCCATTCACTATGCATATATGGTCAAAGTGATACAGGAACCAGAACCCACTTCTTTTGAGCAAGCCATGGGAAAAGAAAAATGGGAGAAAGCCATGGATGAAGAAATGGATGCCTTGGAAGCAAATGCTACATGGGAGTTAGTACCTTTGCCTAAAGGTAAGAATGCAATTGGCTGTAAGTGGGTTTATAAGGTGAAGCACAATGCAGATGGTTCCGTGAACAGATACAAGGCAAGATTAGTAGTCAAGGGGTATGCACAAACATATGGCATTGACTATGAAGAAACATTCAGTCCGGTTGCAAGGATGGCAACCGTAAGAGCAGTCATTGCTATGGCTGCATCAAAGGGATGGTCTTTACATCAGATGGATGTAAAGAATGCCTTCTTGCATGGTGATTTGCAAGAAGAGGTCTATATGGAGCAGCCACCAGGTTATGTGCATGCTGTTCATCGTGAGTTTGTTTGCAGGTTGAAGAAAGCCTTGTATGGCTTGAAGCAAGCACCTAGAGCATGGTCTGACAAGATAGGACAGTATCTTGTCACTATTGGCTTTCAGATTTCCAAGGCAGATTTCTCACTTTATGTGAGGAAAACAGAGAAAGGTATTATGCTACTTGTCATTTATGTTGATGATTTGATTATGACAGGTGACAGTGATGAAGATATCCTTCATGTGAAAATGCTATTGAAGCAAAAGTTTGAGATGAAGGATTTGGGAGAGCTGCGTTATTTCTTGGGCATTGAGGTGATTAGATCACCAAGTGGGATACAGCTCTTGCAGAGGCAGTATGGATTGGACATGCTGTCCAAATATGGGATGACAGGCTGTAAGCCTATTTCAGTTCCTTTGGAGCAGAATGTGAAGCTGAGCGCAGATGCAGGTGAGCTTCTGGAAGACCCTACTATGTACAGACGCATAGTAGGAAGTTTGATTTATATGACTATTACCAGGCCAGATTTGAGCTATGTTGTTGGATTGGTAAGTAAGTTTATGCAGGCTCCAAGGAAATCACATTTGGATGCGGCTAGGCGCATACTCAGATATGTGAAGTCCACATTGCAGTATGGACTATTTTATGAGACTGGGGTTTATATACAGCTGCATGGATACACTGATGCTGATTGGGCTGGTAGTATTTCTGATAGACGATCTACCAGTGGATATGTGTTCTCTTTTGGGAGTGCTGCAGTCACTTGGAGCAGCAAGAAACAGCCTACAGTTGCCTTGTCGAGTACAGAGGCTGAGTACAGGGGTGCAGCAATGGCTGCATGTGAGGTAGCTTGGTTGCATAAGCTACTTTATGATATGCATCAGTCTACAGATGGGCCAGTTGTCATTTATTGTGACAACATGAGTAGTATACACTTGGAAAATAACCCAGTCTATCATGCTAGAACAAAGCACATTGAGGTGCATTATCACTATGTGCGAGAGAGGGTTTTACTAGGTCTTATTGATCTAGTTTATGTCAGCATAGAGGATCAGGTAGCTGACATATTCACGAAGGCATTGGGCGCAGAGAAGCTGCGCAAGTTCAGAGACCTGCTTGGTGTGCAGGAATTGGGATTGAGCTCGAGGGGGAGTGTTGACATATCGAGCTCCACTCGTGATACGCCAGGGTGACCGTTGTGTATTTATGTCACCGACTTGTCAGTTGCAGATGCGGTTGGTACACCGCCCCTGAATAATAGCTACATGATAGCTATCCTTATCTACTCTAGTTCGTGGCTCAGGTAGTATGCCACCTTAGTTAGTTGAGTTTGGTTTGAGACCCATATCTAGGGTTCTTCTATTTCTTTGTACTTGAGTTCTTTTGGCTTCCACAACTAAGAAGAGAAAAACTGTTTTCAGCCTCCACCCTTGTGTGTATTCCCCCATTGTGCAAGCAAGAAAGCTACAAGTGAGACTCCTTCCTTCTCTCCCACAATCTTGACATTTGTCTCCATAAATCATTAGCTTTTATATCTCATTTTTCTAGGAATATAATTACAAAAACTTGTAAAGTATAATATAACTTGTAAAGACAATCCATATGAGCATAAGATAATGCCTTATCTCGAAGTTCTTTATACACTTGGAGAGGAAAATGTCACAAAAAGTCACACCCTACCAAACTTCTCAAGACACCTTGAGAGCAAAACCTAGAACAATACTCACCAAGTACATGGCACAATGCAAAAGAAACCTACAACAATTTTCCATCACCACATCCTCACTTTGCTAGCACGTCAAGAGACCACTTGTGAAGGTCCTCTTTGATCTTGGCCACATACGTACTATCAAACCATGTCCTCCATAGCTGCAATGAACAAAGGCTAATGTAACTAAGCAAGGAAAGCTACAAATCCAAACAAAAACATCTACTAAAAAACAAGTTATGCATACCCAGTTCCTCGTTGGCTTCCCCACCACACCATCGTCAATAAAGGCATTCATGTATGCCATCACGTAAAACCCACAATCAACCGCATTTGTTTGCTAGGGGGGACTTGCGAATGAAACCATAAGATGAGGGGTTAGTGAAAAGTAAAACAACATGCAATTTTAGTGAGCTTTATGCCATGCTCTAGTTGCAAGGCCTTTATATGGATCAGCTTCATCTCGTCAATAGCAGATAATGTCTTAAAACACTCTGGGTCTAGACAACGCTTTGACAAGGAGGTGATCGCCTTGGCACACAGAAATATTAGAGAAAATATTCATCCATGACAATAACGCTTGCTATGTGGATGAGTATAGGGTTGAAGGTACCTCTTCATGGTTCACAGACACTCCATGGCATCCCTGCATCCCAACGAGTCAAGGTATATGATCACACCTCGCGATCGTTGGGTAGTAACATTGCAAACCCTGAATACTTATGAAACCAACCGAGCCATGCGCAAGTAAGTGCAAGATGCAAGCCCTAAGCTCATATGTAGCCAATTGAGTCATGTGAACGTAAAAGCACATTGCAACCCTTAAGAAACATGAAAGTATTTCAATCACATGAGCCACGAGTGCAATTAGACCACATAAAAGTAGAATGCAATCGAGCCATGCGTACCTCAAGACCACTAGCATGAAGATAAATATTGCTTGCGTAGGATCAATGCCATCAAAGTAGTTCTATAATGCCACATCCTCATCCTTTTCCTTGATCATGTTCAAATATTGATACCAAAGAGAATCAATGAAGCAAACAACAAAAACGTGCTCTCTTGGAAGCACGTACTCCATCCAACTATGAAAGGAAACATCATTTAGAAACATAAATTTTTGAAGCCTAAAGCCAAAAACATTGCACTATGCCTAAACCCTTACTTACATGGCAAATAAATTCATTGTCCTAGTACTTGCCTCTTCTGCACTCACCAATGCAGCTATCAAGCGACTGTGAATGTCCACGTGAAGCTTTGACACACAAGCTACGAACTCAGTGCGCACACCACGATCCAACTTGAAATGCAAAAAAACCAAAATTGAATACAAAATGGAACTTATGCCATCGTAAGCAACACACCTACTAGGTACACATCTTCAAGTGGCACTCTTTTGCTTCCTTGTCTTTGCGGAGGATCCATCATTGATCACACCAATGGTGTTATCCCCAATCATGAACACATAATGGGAGCGGGGGCTCATTGGCTCGAGAGGGGAAGAGATAGTGATAGGGGAGGGTCGCGGTGACAAGAGGCATGATGTGTACCACTTCCCCTCACCTTGCAATGCCATGCGTTGTATTTTCATAATGCAATGCAACCAATAAAATGCAACATGATGCCAAAAAGCATTAGACCATTTTGAAAGAATAAGCAACACATTTCACCACTAACCTGCGATCCAACATCCTCAATAGCGCAGGGGGACCCATTCTCGAGTAAGCCATCCAAACCCCCACCGTGAGCAGCCTCCTTAGTCTCAATCTGTGCCCTTTCTTGTGTGCGAGGCTGTCTTTGAGGCAGGGAAATTATTCACAAACGCATATATGTGAGAAGAATTTATGTCCAGGGTTTCAACAAAACATTACACTATTCATGCAAGAAAAAAGAGATTAGGCACTATTCATGCGAGAAAAAAGAGACAATCCATACGACACAATCCATGTGAGACAATCCATATAAGATTTTAAAAAAAACATCACAATACTCATGTGAGATAAAGAGATAAGATACTTACATGCGCTCCATACCCCTCGGCAATACGCCTTTTTATGCGCTGGATGCGACGCTCTTTCTTCGAAATGTATTTGACCAACACTTTTTTCACAAATGCCTGGACATACTCCTCATGCATCATGGTGCGCTCTGTCTCCTCCAATAGGTCCAACAACTGCTGGGCTCAGGCATACTAGGCTCTCTCATACTTTCTCTTGCCCAGCTCTAGCTTCCTCTCCAGATTGCCAAATCGTGCCTCTGTCTCCCAACCATTGCCACGTACCAATAGTGGTGCGGCCATGCGATGTATCAATCGGGTGTCCTATCTTCCTATGGGAATATCGCACTCTATGCCATGCTCAACTCTCAGATGCTCAACCATTCGTGCCCTCCATACAATGTTGATGTGCCGCTTTGGGTACAAGATATCGGCACGGCACTAGCGTGCTATAGTGTCGTTGGGTAGAGTAATGTCTACATAGGATACACGACCCTACGTAAGCACACATGTGCAGTGAGTGCCATTGCTATCTTACACCATGAAAATTCAATGAAAAAAGAGAATCACACTTTCACAACATTTTCTCAATAAGCATGCTCTTACCTAGGGGTTGGAGAGGTCAACATCATCATGTGTCTGGGATACAATGTCCCTATGAAAATCTCTACGCCTCTGATGGGAAGATAATGAAACCTGAAAAGAACACAAATTGAAACGCTTGTCATGGAAACAATCTAGAGAAACTGGTAC
The DNA here is from genome assembly GCF_053477565.2 of Lygodium microphyllum. Lineage (NCBI taxonomy): Eukaryota > Viridiplantae > Streptophyta > Polypodiopsida > Schizaeales > Lygodiaceae > Lygodium > Lygodium microphyllum. Next base: position 38,932,644 of record NC_141139.1, on the reverse strand, counting down.
ATGCGATTCATATTCCAAAAGAAACAAGGAAACTTACCCTCTTCTTTGCATACATGATTGAAGCACCCATCGAGGATTGTGCACACGATGAGGTCTGACTCCTCGTGCGTGGAGCCATACAAACAACCTACCAAGCAATCAACACACATTTGAAAAACCATGTTACGAATGGGGGTTGGGTGCCGTGTTAGGTTGCTCAAACTACCATTTAACTGGAGGCCAAGAACGTATTGAATGTAAATCAATGAAAAGAAGCGGATCATACTCAATTTTCAAACAACAAGCAATGTGTATGAAGGTATTAAATTCACTTTCCATTACATGTGCAGCTCACATTATTAAACAACGAACAAAATCGCAATAAAATTATACATTTAGTACGTACACCAACCCAATTTCAAACAAGTATGGAGCATTAGTCACTGCAAGTTGATTGTATAGGTGAGTTATGTCGTTGACCAATTCAAGATGTGTGGAATTCCTTCCTGCCTTCTCTGTGAAAAGGAGTTACAAACAAACTTTTTGCAAAGCATAACATAAGCAAAGCAATTAGATACATGCGTCTACTTCATTGGATGCACCATCATAGCATGCATTTACAACATCATTGTTAGATATCATCAAAGCATGGCGTCACCATTTATTAAATGTTGGAATGATATCTTTCCCACAAGACGCAACTAGTATGGATCAAAATGGGGATTGCCATTATGTATCCACATGAGATGCAAACTTTCAAAAGACAAGATACTGAAGCAAATATTAAGTGAGTGACTATTACCTGAGTAACAATATAAAACTCATGCAAGAATCAAGACATTGCTAGCATATGAGAAAGCCCAAGTGGACAATACTTGTTCCATGCAGCCTAATGGTTTATGACTTCTCAACAAAGACATGTTTGAAGATAAAGGTGCTCAATATCCTACATATACCTCTATACAACCTAGAAAAGGAATTTATTTGCTAAATTCGAATCTTGTTCACGTGTGCTCTCTTCAAACTTTTAAATAGACCCCTGTTTCCAAGTGAGATGCATGAATATGTAGTTGATCATATTACACATAATTGGTTGTCCTATAACTAAGAATGCACAATATCACCTACAAAATGTCAAGCCAATCCAGAGTTTCGTAAGATGTTGTCAAAATGCTTTGATGGTTTCAGTGATATATTTTTCATTTTGTGCGTCATAAATCAGAAACAAAGATACAAAGAGATCTTAGCTTTATTGTTGCTTGTCAAGATCCCTGATTCTATGAGATATTCCATGCCTTGAAGACAATTGAAAGTATCCATTTTGATTTGTCTAAATAGGATGACCACCTAAGTCCACATGGTTTTCTTATGATTGCCAATGCATTGTCATGATACATATGTATCTAAAATTACACATGCATAGCCTGGTGCCTTATGCGTGATGAAATTGGTAAGCATTCCATGCCCTAAAAATAATTGAAAGTATCCATTTTGATTGATCTAAATAGGATGACCACCTAAGTCCACATGGTTTTCTTATGATTGCCAATGTGTTGCCATGATACATATGCATATAAAATTACATATGCATAGCATGATGCCTTATGCATGATGAAAATGGTATGCATATACGAAGTTTAATATTCTTGCATATCATGTGTATGACTTTCATCGTACGGATGCTCTTATGCATATTATGAATTTCATCGTACAAATACTCGTACCAATTACATATCAAGTAATTTCTACAACATATTGGATAATTACATATCAGATAATTTCTGCAACATATGTTATCAATCATATATCGGATGATTTAACTCTAAACCAATTACATATTAGATAATTTCATCGTACGGATGCTCGTACCAATCACACATCAGATATTATGACTTTCGTCATACCAATTACATATCAGATAATTTATGCAACAAGATTAGGGGGGGCCAAACTATGAACATCGACAATTATCAAGACATTGACGGGCCTTAACACTAACATTCATGGGTTGCAAATAGACCGTGTCATTACATGCATGGGCCATAGAAAAAAATATGGGCTACATCATTACATCCATGGGCTTCTCTTAGCAGTGCTGATTAATACATGCATTGCAATTAAGACATGCATGGGCATCAATGCAATTGACACCTTCAAAGAAATCATTAAGAAACAATCATCTCAGCAATTTATGCATGGTTTTAAGATACCTTCGATGTGCTCGAGAATGGCATTTGAGGAATTTCCTTCCGTGTTGCACCTCTTCTCTCTCCACTGCTGAGGTTGCGTTGTTGAGGCGGCACGATCACCCGTCAATGCTCGACAATCCCCTCTGTCTCCCCGTTCTCTCTCTCCTCCTTTTCTTTCTTCCTCCACACTAGCCCCATCTTTTTACATGTGACAATGGCGATGGCGATTCTTCTTCTTTTTCTTCTTCTTTGGCTAGAAGGAAAGAGTTAGATAGCTAGAGGTTGTGGCGATGGCGATGGCATACACAGCAAAAAAAAGATGCAGCAAATGGCCTCATGGTGAGAGGGCGATACGAATATTTTCCCGCATAGTGTCAAGGCCCGCCCAACAAAAGGGTGATGATTGCCCGTCAAGGCCCACGCTTAGCAAGGCCCCGCATCAATGATGGCGTGCCCAATAGCAGTACTTCATACCGCTCACAAACACCCCTTTTCCAGCGGGGTCAGTAGCCAATTTTGGTAAGGGTTCCCAAATTTGTGGCAGGGTTTTTTTTCATGCCAAAAGCACCAGCCTAGATCCTCTCCGCGGTCCATAGCTCTCGTCAACCATTGATCCCAACTCCCCCCACTCCCCCGTGGCACATTGAGGGCCCCCCCTCCCCCTCCCCCACCCCCCCCCCCCCCACCCCGCCCCGTGATAAACCTGGACTCGTTACGTACTCAACATGGCACAGAAAGGTAACACGATATATGAGCTCAAGGTGTACTCTTGTATTATTCAATCCAAAAAGCGATACAACATAGACACATCCCAAGACTACACCCTTGTGACGTCGCACATAAGAGGGTTCACCACTGGGTATAGGAAATCACACGTAGTGTGGAAACAAGGCAAGGCTTTTTGAGTCACTACTACTCCTTATATAGGTGCATTCGGTATTAATGGCATGGTATAGCTACAAAGCCCGTACACTCACCTTCGCTTACTAGATTGCTGTCCTCAGCAATCTAAGGGTATCGTTTGTTATTTGACTCATCTGGGGTCTTAACACAGCTTTTCCTAGCAAGCTAGCCAGTGTCTACTGATCTAAGAGGACCGCGGGGTCTTAACACAGTCTATACTATCAAACTGGCCAGTGTGTGCCGCACTAGGACTTGGGGATCTTAACACAGCCTTTTCTAGCAAGCTGGTCAGTGTCTGCCCATCTAGACTGGACTATTGGGGCTTTATCTTTGGAGTTATTGATGATTATCACCATGCGGGTCCACCCTTGACTCAATTACATTTGAGGAGTGGAGGCACGTTGGGGTCTATGATTGAGAACCGCTTTGTTTTGGTTTTCTGGAGAGGCTCAAGGGTCATTGGAAGGGGTAGAGGGGTTCTCCTTGAGCCAAAGGGTGAAGGCATCTTTTTCCCGTTCACAAGCCTCCGCTTCTGAGATCCAAGTGGCCTTCTTAAGTGGATTCCTGTGCCACTTGGTGAGGTATTCGGGGAAGCCTCTTTGTTCCCAGGGTCGAAGGAATGCTTCTACTTCGAAGGGACCGTTGGAATGGAGCATTGGTATGTGCCGTCCCCATTGGTTGTTTGGATAGAACCTGTGCAGAAGATGAGCATGAAACGCATTATGAACACAAACACTGTCTAGCAGGTCCAGTTTGTAGGTGACTTCATTCAGCACTTGAGTGATTCGGTAGGGTCCATAGTAGCGGTGATTGAACTTGGGAGTCATATTCTTGGGGAGTGACATATTCTTAGAGCTGACTAGGACCATGTCTCCTTTGGCGAATAGTACAGCCTTTCTCTTCTTGTTGGCTTGCTCGGTCATGGTTATCTTGCTCTGCTCGAGGCTTTGCTTAGCTGTTGCATTGCGGTCTCTCTCCATTTCTTCAAGAACTCTTCTGCATCTTGATCTTCCGCTTTGGCTGATCCGGATGCTAAGGCCACTGGGGTGATGACTTCTTTTCCTGTGGCTAACTCAAAGGGGGTTGTACCCCGTTGCCGAATGGATGGAGCTATTGTAGTGGAATTCCAAGACATCAAGGTACATGGCCCAATCTTTCTGGTCCACTCGGGCATAGCTCCGGAGATAGTCTTCGATGCCTTGGTTGACTCATTTTGTCTGTCCATCTATCTCCGGGTGGAAGGATGATGAGAATCTCAATTGTGTTTCCAGGGTCTTGAAAAGTTCCTTCCATATGTCACTCATGAATCTTCCATCTCTATCTGATACTATGGCCGGTGGTAAGCCATGAAGTTTGAGTACATTTGTGAAGAAGAGGTGTGCTACCTCCTTCGCATTTAGTGGTGGTTTGGCCGGGATGAAGTGGGCCTGTTTGGAAAAATAGTCCACCACTACAAAGATGATTGTGTACCCATGGGACTCAGGTAGTTCCACAATGAAATCCATGCTGATGACATCCCCTGGGCAGTTGGGTACCGGTAATGGTTGTAGTAGTCTTACTGGTCTTGATCGTGGTGCTTTGACCAGTTGGCAAGTGGGGCAAGTTTTGATGTAGTTTATTACTTCTTCCTTCATATTCGGCCAAAAGAATTGCTTCCGAAGGGCCTCCAAGGTTTTGCTTTGGCCTTTGTGGCCTCCAATTTTGCCATCATGTATCTCATGTAGAATGAGTTTCTTCAACTCCAAATTGTTGGGGATATACAATCTCTTGCCTAAAAATAGGATACCCTCCTCTAGGGTGTACATTCCATGTGGGGTCTTCTCTGCTTCCACATCTCTGATTATGTTGTGCATCTCTTGGTCTTGTTCTAGGGCCTCCTTGACTAGTTCTATGAAGTTGCTGCTAACCATGCTAACAGCTTTCAAGTCAGCTTTCCGGCTCAAGGCATCTGCTATCTTGTTGGTGGAGCCAGGCTTGTGTTTCTCCAGGTTGAATTCTGCTAGGAAGTCTAGCCAGCGGGCTTGCTTTGCCGATAACTTGGGTTGAGATTGGAAGTATTTGAGGGAGATATTGTCGGTGAAGACTATTGTGTGCTTGTCTTGAACATAGTGCTTCCATTTTCTGAGGCAGTGGATGACTACCAACATTTCCTTCTCATGTGTACTCCACCTTGTTTCAGCATCGGTAAATTTCTTGGACTCATAAGCAATGGGGTGACCTTCCCGCACCAGTACACCTCCTATGCCGTAGTCGGATGCATCTGTAGAAATTTCAAAGGGTTTGGTGAAATTCAGCACCCTTAGGATAGGAGTTTGGCTCATGCACTTCTTCATCTACTCAAAGGCTTCCTGTTGCATGTTCCCCCATGTAAAAGAGTGGTCTTATTTGGTGAGGTGGGAGAGGGGGGCTGTGATGAGGCTGTAATCTTTGATGAACCTCCGGCAAAATACCGTGAAGCCGAGGAAATCCCGCACTTCTCTTACAGTTTTCAGTATAAGCCATCTTTGGACAACTTCCACTTTTTTAGGGTCCACTTTGATTCCATCCACTTACAATAAAGCCTAAGAACTCCAACTCTTTCACTGTGAACTCACATTTTTCAAGCTTGGCATATAACTGATGTTGCTACAGTTTCTCAAAAACTCGGCGTAAGTGTTGCTTGTGCTCTTCTAAGGTTTTACTATAGACTAGGAGGTCATCTATGTAGATAATGACAAAGATATCTATCTTCGGTCTAAAGACTCCATCCATGAGACCATAAAATGTGCCTGGCCCATTGCTTAGGCCGAATCCTAATACTAACCACTCAAAACTACCATATCGGGTGCGGAAAACTGTTTTTGGGATATCTTCTTCGGCTATGTAGATTTGATGGTATCCTGATCTAAGATCAATATGACTAAAGTACTTGGCCCCGTGCAATTTATCTAAGAGGTCTTCCACTAGGGGCATTGGGTATTTGTTTTTTATGGTAATTTTGTTAAGGGCCCTATAATCTACATAGAGTCTAAGTCCCCCATCCTTCTTCTTTACAAATAACACTGGGGCCCCAAAGGGGGATTTACTAAGGCGAATGAACCCTTGTTCTTCTAGTTCATATAGTTGCTCCTTCAATTCCATGAGCTCGGTGTGGTTCATGTGATAGGGAGCTCGGGCCGGTGGGGTAGACCCTGGGATCAACTCAATCTTGTGATCCACATCTTGCCTGGGTGGTAGACCTTAGGTAGCTCGGCTGGCATTGTATCTTTGAATTCTTCAAGTATTTCTACCACTTGTGTTCCTACTTTGTTGTATAGGTTTCTTGCCATCTTCTTCTTCTTCAATTGGTCGGATCATACACAGGTAGACCATATCTCCTTGTTTGACTGATTTTTTGACCTACTTGGCACTGCATGTCATGATATGCAGCCTGATAATGGCCCCTTGGACTGTGCATTTTGGGTCTGGCCCTTTGGTTGGGTTGTATTTGGCTTCACTATTTGGCATGATACTCCTGGCTTATTCTCCTTCATTTGCACCTTGATTGGGGTCCTGCCAGGCAGTTGCATTCTTTCACATGGTACTTTGTCGCCTTCTGTTGAGTGTTGAAATGACTTGTTTTTTGGCTGATTTTTGTTGTTTTTGAGAGCTGAATGGTTGATTTTTTGAGATGATTGATTGATTTGGAAGTGGTTTGAGAGTGTTTTAGATGATATTGATTGTGTTTTGGAAGTTCATGATGTTTGTTGGTGGTTCTGTGATGTTCTGATAGGTTTTGAATGGTTCTGTATACCTTCTGTTTTGTTCTGTTTTGGTCTGTTTTGTTCTGATTATCTTCTGTAAGGAGGGATGAAGTATTGATTGATGAAGATTGAGATTTTGTGAAAGTTTATTGAATGGTTTGTGAGAGTTTGAAATGGTTTGAGAGTGAGTTATGAGGTTTTGATAACCTTCTGTAACCTTTTGTAGGTCTTCTGTAGAGCTTCTGCTTCTGTTCTGTTCTGTACTGTAGCTGTTCTGGTACTATTCTGTAGACTATTCTGTATGCTTCTGTAAGTGTTCTGTGGAATGTATGTGTGACTTTGGGAAAGTTTTCTAGCCTTGGAAAGAGGTGAATACAAGTGCAAAAGAGCTGAGAGAAGTGGAAGAAGTAGCTGCTGAAGACTCAAGAGAAGACTAGAGTGAAGTGACAGTAGTGAGCTGTGAAGAGACACTGTAGTGGCTCTGGTGACCCTTCATATCAGACATACCTCTTGGGAGGGGTATCCACGACCTAAGAGTGATTATTGAGAGTAATTTTGAGAGATTGTAGTGAGGATATGATGTATTATTGATGGAGAGAGAGAGAGAGAGTTAGAGATAGCCAATTCTACTCAAACAGAGTGATTGTATATGAGAGATTGAGAGAGAAGACTATGAAGATATTGAAGATGAATACTATGTGATGTATTTTCATTCTAAGATGGTGTATTCCTTTGCTTTCTTTGTTCCATTGATGGATTTTGTGAAGATATTGAAGAATATGGTTGATTCTATTAAAACCGTGGGAGGTCTACATGATGCTGCATGAAGATTTGTTGTGCCTGGTGTTCTTTTCTTCATTGTGATCATATGAAACATGATAAACAAGCTTGTTGATGTTACAAGATAGATTTTCTTGCAAGAGAATTCCCTTTTCCTTGGTGTTCCTCTCGGGGCTCCATGTTTTTGGTGCGCAGCCGGGGAAACTTGCCATTAACAAGCACCAAAAGAGGCTAAAAATGAAGGAAATGGCATTGCCAAGAAGAGAAGAATTCAATGGATGTTTGTAAAGTTCCTTCTTCCACTGAAGAGTTGGAGTTTCTCATAATCAAAGCCACTTTTCACAAGAAGTTCATCCCACAATGGCGGAAACACATCACCATCATGATGCATGCTCTATGTGGTGGACAGTTTCCTCTTCCTATTGAAGCAGCAGAAACTTGCATCTTGGTGGCAAACTGTTTGGGAACAAACTGAAGAGCAGAAGCAGAGAGAATGACCATCCATGGAAGATTTGGCATTCATTGAGAAGTTTCCAGACAACATCAAGTGGGAGATTGTGAAGAAGCTTCAGGAGTCTTGGTCTGTAGAGGTTCACAAAGACAAGAAGGAAAAGAGTTGGAATTTGTTCGTGGACGCTCAACAGCAAGATACATGGGATGCTTGGTGTACTAATAATCTTCTGTTTGTTCAATTAGCAACCCACTGGAAGTTGGTAGACAGAGTGTTTTTCACAACATACACTGTTGAAACCATCAGAAGCTAGCATTACTATGATGATGGCACCACCACCATGCTCAGACGTATGCATTTTGACACCTTCAGAACCGAATACCTTCCTCTGTGCAGTGGCATGAAAGCAGAATTCAGGGACGTTGAAAAGAAAGAAGTAGAAGAAATGTTGGCAAAAGAGTCCTCCAGAGACTGAAGTCTTCTGTTAACCCTCTGTGGAGCACTAACAACATAGTGGAGCCACACCCCTGATGAATGACGCAATAAAGAGGCAAGCGTTAGAACGAGTCCAGAGGTACGTAAGAAGAGAGAAAGCAAAAATCAAGGCTGAGAACGAGCTCGAAGCAGAAGCCGCCTTTGACGCCCTTGCGGAACTCTTTACAAAAGTCCCAATGGCACATCAGGCCCTTCCTCCTCCTGCTGGAGGTCCACTTCCAAGCCAGATCCGTCCTGGAAATATTGATGACAGACCAGCGAATGTAGTCCCATTGCCAGTTTTTAAGGGAGAGTACAATGAAGACCCCGATCTTCATGTAGCAGAGTTTATGGTAGCGTGTGTGGCTAACAATGCCAGGACCCCTGAGCATTGGTTAGCAATATTCCCCGCCACTTTCAAGGGCGCGGCGTTTCAGTGGTATGAGAGACAAGCAGCAGGAACTTTTGGCACATGGGACGACCTGAAGTTGGCCTTCCTCACTAAATTCAGGCGTGAAGGTTTTAAAGAGCGGATGAGAGAGGAATTTATGAACCTAAGTCAGTCCTCTGGAGAAAGAGTAGAAGCTTATGTCTCACGAATGGAATCCATCTTGAAGAGATGGACTAACCATAATCTAGATGATGGCATTCAGAAGGGAGTGTTTCTCAGAGGATTACAACCAGAAGTCCGTAAGTTTGTGGAGCTACAAAGACCAGCCACCCTGCAAGCTCCAACAGAAGGTGCAAGACTGTACGATGAAGTGGAAGCTCGATTAGCAATGAATACAGGAAGAGGAGTCCTACCTCCTCTGATGCCAGGAATGATGTACCCACCTAATGCAGTCCCTGGGACTGTTCCCTACCCTTACCAACAGATGTTCCCAGTATCATAGTACAGTGCACCAAATCCACAGTGGCCACAATCCATGCCTCAAATGGTGGTTCAACCACAACAACAATGGTCCCAACCAATTTCCTCAATGCCAAATCAGCAGCAACAGTGGAATCCTACCAACTGGAGCCAACAGCCAACAGTTCAAATAGGAGCTCTGAATCAGAACCAGAACAGAGACCCCTCTGTACCAGCCCAACTAGTTTATGCAGTGATTACAGAGACTCCTCAAAACCCTCATGCCAGTACGTCAGGAGGAGAAAGCTTGAAGGATTATTTATCCAACTCAGTTGCAAACATCAAAAAGGAGTTGATGGATGTGATTACAGAACAACTACAGACGCTGAAAGTGAATACAGCGAGCATATCCAATGTTGCAGGAGAAGGAAGAGATGTGATGCGGTCAAATACTTGATGTGGTAAGTGTCATCAAGCAGGCCATTTAGCCACTGAATGTACACGGAAACCAACCATCCCTGGAGCCTTCTGTTCCTACTGTTTGCGGAAGAACCATACAGAGGACATTTGCTCTCTGAAGGAGATGCATGATAGGAGAAGGAAGGAAGAAGACGCAAGATTCAACTTGCTGGAATCCAAAATGACAACACAAGATATTGGACCCAAGCCTAGAGAGTTTGGTCCTAATTTCGGACCCAGAAGATTTCCTTCCCAAAGTTACAGAGGAAGACAGTCTGGCAGGGGTCAAAGATCAGAAGTGGAATGTTACAGATGTGGAGAAAAGGGACACATTTCACCAAATTGTCCAAATCCTCGAAGGTCAGTGGATTACAAGCCCTTATGCAGTCGATGCAAAGGAGAAGGCCACACTGCAAAAGACTGTCCAAGCCCAGCCCCAGTGAAAAACAGTGCTACTGATAGTCCGTCCAAGGCTCAAGAGCCTACCTCCAATTTGGTGGAATTGGAAGTTGCTGCCATCACGCGTGCAAAGCAGAAGGAACCACCTATCCAGAAAGAAAATAACCCCCCTGCCAGAACAGTGAAGTTCAATCTTCCACCAGAAGAACAGAACAGAATAGAGCCTAACAGTGCCGTACAGAGCCCTACAGTGCCACAGAGAGTTACAGAGACAGGACCAGAGGTCCAGGATACAGAAGAGGAGGAAGTGCCACAAGTGGCAGAAGAAGTTCCTGTAATTCCTCTGATGGAAGAAAGAGGGAAAATGAAAATGGGTGTTGCCCCATTCGCTAATCGGTTAGAGAAGCCAGTGGATCCTATTAAGGAATACGATCTGGTCAGAGATCTAGATACCTTTAGACCAAATCTCACATTCCGACAATTATTGTTGTTGTCCCCCAGTTGCCGGAAAAGGTTCAAAAGTATACTGACAAAAAGACGTGGTTTAAGGATTGCTCCTTCAACAGTGACAAAGTCCAACAAGGCTCCTGAGCCTGTAAAAGAAGTGGATGTGGCTAATGCTTTTCTAGATCCGGGTACTCCAGAGACTGGCGTGTGGATAGAAGGCTGCTTCATTGCAAATGCACTGATTGATGGTGGTTCATCAGTGAACATTATGACGGATGTGACAATGAAGGATCTAGGCCTACAAGGTGTGCAACCCACCCAATGGCTCATCAGACTGGCGGATCAGAGTAGAATCAAGCCTTTGGGCATTCTCCCATATGTGAAGACTACAGTGGCTGGAAAAGATTATTGGCTAACCTATCTGGTGGTGAAGCCAAACTCTTATGGTACATCCTATCCTCTCTTACTTGGCAGACCATGGCTTTTTGAAGCCCGAGCAAGGACGGATTGGTTCAAAGGAACTTTGACCTTGGGTAGAGGACCCAACAAAGTGGTGCTGAAACTGTATGGTTCTCAAAAAGGACATGGATCCACCTCCTTGGAATTATCTTCTGACTCCCTTAATGAGGCTACAGATGGAACATCAGCAGACGAAGATGCTGTCAAACAGATCCTTCCCAAGAAAACAGTGGCACATTCCTTAACAGTGGATACTGTAAGCCGACTTCCAAAAGATGAAAAGCCATTATCAATGGGTGAATACTTCCTGCCTGAACCAGGAATGACTTCTGAAATCACTTATGACAGTGAGATAGAAGCATGGATGTACTGCTCTCCCTGTTACATGGCCATAGCGGAAACAGAGACAGAGACAGGAGAGGAACCAGAGAATCTGTTCTTCTGTTACAGAGCTCGTGCAGAAGCAGAAGCAGAAGCAGAAACAGAAACAGAAGCAGAAGCAGAAGCAGAGACAGAGACAGAAGAGGATGGATATGATATGGACGAAGAGGGTTATGAAAGTGAAATGGAAGAGTCTATCCCACCTGAAGAGGATACATTTGAAGAAGAAGTTCCAGAAGCATCAGAAACAGACGACCTCATGCTACGGGACAGAATGGTGATGGTACCATTTGGGCTGATAAATGGATCTTCTCATATACAAAACCTTTATAAGAAATGGATTAAGAAGAACAAGCCGTCTTTTGAGAGTGGCTCTTGCTGTCCTAATCCATCCTTGCCAAAGAAAGATGATGATGATGCACCGTGCCAACAAGCACCAGTCCCACAAACCCAACAGGCATCAGAAGGTCCCTGTTATGTGATGTTCCTGGATGTGTCATCATCAGAAGAGGAGTCTTCAAGCCAAGAGGTAATTAATTTTGAAACCAAACCCGAAACGGCGCTTATCCCATTCCAACGTCTTAAAGAGCAACCTAAGTCTCCACCAAAAGAAGAAATTGGTTCTAGTGGGACATCAGAAGAGGACACTACTCCCTTGAAGGAGTCGGACCTGTATCCAGAAGCAGTCCGAGGGACCTTCATCCGTGAAGTAGAAGGTGAAAGGCAGTTAACTTTTGTGGATGCAGAAGGCACTGAACGCCACTTGAAGGTGGGTAGCAGCCTCCCAGAAGAGGAGTTGTCAACCTTGTACAACTTGTTAAAAGAAAATTTGGACGTGTTTGCATGGTCTTACAAAGACCTAAAGGGGATTGATCCCACAATATGTCAACATCATATTGACTTGGAGCCTGATGCCAAGCCAGTACGGCAACGACAGAGGCGAATGAACCTGAATTATTCCACATTGGTGAAAGCGGAGCTGCTGAAGCTTCTGGAAGCCGAGTTCATCTATCCAGTGGCAAATAGTGAATGGGTTTCACCCATCGTGGTTGTACCCAAGAAGAATGGCAAATTGCGAATATGTGTGGATTTCCGAAAGCTTAATTCCAAGACAAAGAAGGATCACTTTCCAATCCCTTTCACAGACCAACTGTTGGACACAGTGGCAGGACATGAACTTTATTCTCTTTTGGATGGATTCAGCGGATACAACCAAGTCCAAATTGTGGAAGAAGACCAATCCAAAACAACCTTCACCACAGAATGGGGGACCTATGCTTACCGAGTGATGCCCTTTGGGTTCTGCAATGCCCCTGCTACTTTCCAACGAGTCATGATGGCCGCATTTCAAAATCATCTGCACGACTTTATTGAGGTATATTTGGATGACTTCTGTGTCTATAGTTTGATCAGTGAACATTGGGGACATTTGGAACAATGCTTTGATCGATGCCGGGAGTATGGGATTTCCCTCAACCCCGACAAATGCATCTTTGGGGTCTCTTCTGGAGTTCTGTTGGGCCACATTGTCTCTGCACAAGGGATATCAACAGACCCTGCAAAGATTGAAAAGATCGCAGCTCTGGCAGCACCCACCAACCTCAAACAGTTGAGGGGATTCTTAGGCCATGTGGGTTACTACAGAAGGTTCATAGCCCATTTTGCGACAAAGGCAACTTCCTTGCACAAGCTCCTGAGGAAAGATGCAGAGTTTACTTGGACAGAAGAATGTGACAAAGCCCTCCACACTCTGAAGCAGTGTCTGATAGAGGCACCCATTCTGCAACCTCCTGATTGGACGAAAGAGTTCCATGTACACACTGATGCATCAATTGAAGGTTTAGGTGCTGTCCTCTGCCAGAAGGGCTCCTCGAAGCTGGATCAACCGATCTATTATGCAAGCCGGAAAGTCACTGATAGGGAACAGAACTATACAGTGACAGAGCTGGAGTGCTTGGCAATGGTGCTTGCCCTGGAGAAGTTTCGCAATTACCTCCTATCTACCCACTTTAAATTTTATGTGGATCATGAAGCCCTGTCCTTCTTGATGAACAAAGCGGATGTGAAAGGACGAATGATGAGATGGCTCCTTTTATTCCAGGAGTTTGACTTTGAGGTGATTACTAAGCCTGGTCGTTCCCATGTTCTAGCTGATCATCTGTCACGTATCCCACAAACTGCAGACGAGGAGCAAGATGATCCAGACCTCCCTGATGCTTCCCTGTTTTTGGTAGAAACTGTAACTCCCTGGTATGCAGACATTGCCAATCTGTTAGCAACCCAACAGTACCCTCCTGGTATTTCTAGTCGGGAAAGGAAGAAGCTCATGCTAAAATCAGCCCCCTACACCCTGCTAGGCGGTGCATTGTACAAGAAAGGCAAAGATGAAGTACTCAGAAGATGTGTTGCAGGAGATGAGATTGGGATTGTTCTGAAGGCTTGCCACGACGAGCCATGTGGAGGTCACTTTGCAGGAGAAGCTACAGCTAGGAAGGCTCTGCTAGCAGGATATTGGTGGCCTACCATTCACAAAGATTCCTATGATTACTGTAAAAGATGTGATGCTTGTCAAAGAATGGGGAAACCCACCAAGACAAGTGCCATGCCATTGCAACCTATCCTTCCGTTGAAGCCGTTTGAGAAGTGGGGCATTGACTTCGTAGGTCCGATCGACCCTCCCACCAGAAGGAAACAGAACAGATATATCCTCGTATGTACAGATTATGTCACAAAGTGGTGTGAAGCTAAAGCCCTAAAGCGGGACAATGGTAACAGCGTGGCCCTGTTTATGTACGAGAATATCATCACCCGTTTTGGCAGTCCCTTAGAGCTGGTAAGTGATAGAGGCACTCATTTCCTTAACAAAGTCATGGAAGAGTTGACAGAGTTGTATAAGATCCGCCATCGCAAGTCCACTCCTTATTACCCCAGAGCCAATGGCCAAGTCGAAGTCACCAATCGCATCCTCTGCTCGATTCTGACAAGAACAATTGCCGCACATCGTCGTGATTGGGATGATCGACTTACAGAGGCCCTCTGGGCGTAAGAACCTCCCATAAAGCAGCAACAGGACAGACACCCTTCCAGCTGGTGTATGGAACAGAAGCTGTTTTTCCTGTTGAACTAGAATTACCCTCTTTGAGAGTGGCTATCAAAGAGCGTTTGGGGGACGATGATTCACTGCAATGCCGTCTCCTGCACCTGGAATGTTTGGACGAAATTCGCAGGATGGCTCTACAGTGCATGGAAGCCACGCAAGCCCGACGTAAGGCTTACCATGACAGTTTCATCAAGCATAAGGAGTTCAAAGAAGGTGATTTGGTCCTAGCCTATGATTCACGATTTGGCAAGTTTCCTGGCAAGCTCCAGCAGCGGTGGATGGGCCCCTATAAGGTACTTGCAGTCAACCCTAATGGCTCTGTCCAAGTATAGACCGTGGATGCCTCTGATGATCCCTTTCTGATCAACGGATATCGCTTGAAGAAGTACTTCCCTCCTTGGGGATCTTGACAATTACGGACACTTGATCCTTTCCCTCGTTGGCGCGGCATTGTACTTCTTATGATGCTACTTCTGATAGCCGTTCTTCAATCACTCCTGATGAAGTGGACGCAACCCCTCTATCTCCTCAAACCCCCCTTCCATCCTTGATCTCTTATCCTCTATTTTCCACCAGCGACAGTGGCGAGGTGGGTTCTGACACATGGTCTTTCCACCATTCCCTTGTTCAATTTGAAGAGAAAAAAAAAAGAAAAAAAAAAAACAAAACATATCGGTTATGGGAGAAAAGGACTTAGGTCCCTGTCACGCCGACCTATTCTTCGGGAAAAGGTGGAAACACCCTCGGGAATAGGGAAAAATAAGAAAAAGAAAAAAAAACCAAAGAAGCAAGAAAAAAAAAAACAAACAAACAAATCTGTTATGAGAGAAAAGGAAGCAATTCCCTGTCATAGCAGGCCTCATTCCAAGACAAGGTGATAAACACCCTTGGGCGAGAAGCTGGCTGTGGAAAAGGTGGTAACACCCAGCAGTCCAGAAAGTGGATTCATTAATTGATATCCCTAGGATTCAATTCCGAAGCTACCTCCCTTGGTACGCTGTGTCATGGGTCTCTCTGCAAAGCGTCTAACTGTCCTCTAGCAGACAACATGTTCCTATCCAATACAATAATCGATTTGATGGCTACCTCCCTGGGTATGCCTCTTCAACAATTGATGACGCGATCTTCATCGACAAACAATAGAGTGATGTGAGCTTTCATCCTAACCGGATGGGGATGTGAGTATGGGCTGCCCTCTTATAACTATCAACAGAGAGTGAGACAGAGGGTGGGGCGAGAGACCAGTTTTTTCCCTTCAAATCAAATGAGAGGTGAGTAGTGTGAATGAAGTGTTGCACGCATGGGATGGGCCTCTCAATGCACAAAGCACAATTTGTTTCTGTGCACTGCACCATAAGGCTCCCTTGCCTTCCTTCTTGCACCGTATGCCGGCACAGGGCGGGATGCACCGTTGCACCATCAAATGTGCACAAGGCATACAATCTTTGCACAAGCGACTGTGAGGATTACATCAACGGGTTTCAGGAAAAGGCTGCTCTCTTGTATCTATCAACAGAGAGTGAGACAGAGGGTGGGCTGAGTGTGACTGGAGTTTCTTCAATCAATTACCGAGAGGTGAGATTGAGGGATGTTACGACACTTGGAGTCAGGTATGTTCCACTTTCCCTGTGCACCCACGGGATGGGTCTTTGCTGTCATCACAAGACACATCACCCTGTTCTGTACACTGCACTGTAAGGCTCCCTTGCCTTTCTCCTTGCACTTATGCCAGACAGGTTAGACGCACTAATGCACCATCAACTGTGCACCCTGGCATACTCCTTCTGCACCATTTCCCCCTTGTTGATTCCTCAACCGGGTATGAGATATGGGTTTCAATCCTTTTTCCTCGAGTGATATTAGTCATGGGGCGAGTGACTGTTCTTTCATTCCAATTGAGTGACTGTGAGTTGAGTGTAGTATCCCTCATCATCATCGACGCATTTCCTGCGATTCCTTCGACCAGCTACCTCCCTGGGTACTGTCGCGTGGTCCCTGCCATGATGAACGTGTGCCGAGAAGATGCCTTGGTCCCTCCAGCGCCGACAACCACCCTGGACGTGCCATCGACACTCAACCTTGATTCTTGACAACATGGGTCAAGTTTTTCTAACCCTACACTTTGATTTCTTCGTGACGGTCATGTTTTAAGTGTGGGGACGTTAGTGGATGGTCTGTGGCGTGGTCCTAGGTCCCTGTTGCTCGGTTAACCCTATCCGTTAAGGTCTTAAGTGTGGGGACGCGTCCCTGCGCGTCTACCGTGCATACCTTTCTGCATATGCCTTAACCTGTTCATGCATGTATGCCATGCCTTGCTGTTACCCTGATGGGATCCCTTCCCAACCACCCGGTTATGTTCCACCCACCCTTGGGACTGTTCCCCTGCAGTTTTCCTCCATTCCCTGATTTTGAGGTCTTTCCATGTGAATGCACCCTACGTTCACCAAAGTCCCAATCCAACTTTATAGCCCTGTTCCTCCCTTTGAACTGATCATTTTTCCTTTTTACCTACCCCTGTTCCGGTGCACGGTTTTTGAGTTATTAATTTTTGAAGCATTTTACGCAATTTAGCCGGTTTTCCATGTGAACGCACTTTGCTTGCTTCCGAACCGTGATCTGATGTCATAGCCCTGCCAACCACTTTTCCCCTAACATTTTCCCTTTTTCCTCCGAGCCATTTTGATACACGGTTTGTCCATTATAAATTTTCCGGGTTTTTACGACTTTTTCGTGCGTATTTTTTGATATTTTTCCATGTGAACCTGCCCTGTTTGAATCAGAATTCCAATTTGATTTGACAGCCGTGTCCCCTGTGCCTTCCCCCACCTTTTTCCTTTTTCCTCCACCCTTTTTCGACTTTTGGATTTTTACTTATTAATTTTTAAATGAGTTTTCGGGCGTATTTTTGGAGTTTTTCGCATATGAACCCCTCCTCCTTCCACCGGAACTGCGGTTTAACGTGATAGCCCTGTGGCACTCCTTTTTGCGGACATTTTTCCTTCATACTGCATGTCATTCCGGTGAACTCTTCGTCCGATATTAATTTCCGATCCCATTTTCGGGTTTGTTTTTTGGGTTTTTCCCATGTGAACGCGTCTTATCTCCATCGGAATTATGTTTTGATGAGATAGGATTGTCGGGCACATCTTTCTGCACAGTTTTCCTTTTTTTTGCACCTCATTCCGATGCACGGATTTTTCGATATTAATTTTTAATTGCGGTTTTTGGTTCATTTTTTGGATTTTTTGCACGTGACCGTCCTTTACCCCTCCCGGAATCTCTGTCATATATTTTTCCTGTTTTTCCCCTGTCGTCCTACCCACTTTTTGTTTTTACGCTATTTCGTTTTGACGTCCGGATTGGGAGTTATTAATTTTTCTTTATTTTTACATTTTTTCTCGCGCCCGTTTTGCTCGTGAACGCGCCCTTTTTCGATTTTACGAGTCTCCACGTGCCCCGGTCGTATCCGTGTAACCCGTCCTGTCATCCTAGCGCCACTTCAATCCCGTCACGGCAAATTTTTTTACCCCGCCCCGCGCACGAGCGCGGGACGGGGGTACGCGCCCTTGCCCCCCCACCCCTTTCCCCTAACTGCCCACCCCTTCCCCCCAACCGCCCGTTTCTTTCTCTCTCTCTCTCTCTTTCTTTCTTTCTCTCTCTCTTTCTTTCTCTCCTCTCTCTCTCTCCTTCCTCCCCCCCGACGTCCGTGCTTCTCCTTCCCTCCTTTCTTCTCCCCTCCACCTCCTCCCTCCTGTGCGCCCTCCCTCCACCTCCTCCCGCCAGCAGCGCCCTTCCCTCCTTTCTTCTCCCCTCCACCTCCTCCCTCCTCCTCGTCCTCCTCCCCCCAGCCCGCCCGCCCCTCGCCCCTTCTTCTCCCTCCTCCCCCCAGCGTTCAGCGCCGCCGCCTTCCTGCCTACCCCCCCGCCTTCCTGCCTTCTTGCCTACCCCCCCCCCCCCCCCCCCCCGCCTTCCTGCCTTCCGCCTACCCCCCCGGCCTTCTTCTCCCTCCTCCCCCAGCGCTCCGACCCTCCCCCCGCCGCCCGTTGGGCCTCCTCGCCTGCCGCCCTTCTCCCTCCCTTCCCTTTCTCCCTCCTCTTCTTCCTCCCCCATTTGTCTGCCCGCTCCCCCTCCTCTGACGGAAGTAGCCGCCGACCTGCCAAGAAAGCCGCAGACGCCGCCGACCTGCCGAGGACGCCGCCGTCGCCGCCGCAGCCGTCGACGCACCGCCTGCAGCCTCCCTCCACGCCGCCACCACCACCTCCTCTCCCCACCACCACCACTAACCCTAACTGCCTCCTCCACTAACCCTACTCCGGTTAGTCACTAACCCTAACTAACTTAACCTAAACTAACCCTAGTTAGTTTACTAACCCTCCCCTAGTTAGTTGACTAACCTAACCATAGTCACCTTAATTACCTAACCATAGTTAGCCTAGTTAACCTAACCTCAAGTTACCCTAGTTGACTAACCCCTACCTAGTTAACTTAACCTAGTTGACTAACCTAACTTAGTTGACTAACCTAGCCTAGTTGACTAACCTAAGCAACCTTGACTAACCTGACTTGACTTAGGTAGACTAACATGACTTACCCCCACTAACCAAACTTAACTGACTTATGCCTCCCTGACTTATCTGATTAATGTGATTTAGGTGATTTAATTAATCACTACATTAATTTTTCCATTAAAAAAATTCAGAAAATTTTCTAAAAATTCCTTTTGCCTTTTGCCAATTTTTGGGAATTTTTCCGTTGGAAATTACATACCCTATAATTTCTGCAAATTCAATATTTCCTAATTTCACCTCCAAATTGCCAATAAATGTAGAAAATTCATTTAAAAAATCTTAAAAAAATTCTTAAAAAATTCTAAAAAATTCTAACAAATTCCCCTCACCTCCCTTCATCATTTTCCCTCTATTCAACCATAAAAAATCACAACTTAACACAAAACAAAAATAAAACAAAAACTAAACAAATTAAAAATAAAAATAAAAAATAAAAATAAAATTAAACAACTAACACCAACCAAATCCACACATCCGCTAAGGTGTTGTTATTGTTGTTTCATCAGTGATCTTTACTTTTCCTTTACTGGATTCACTTCTTTTGGTGGACTCTTCCGTGCGCATTCCTGCATTACATCCACACCACTTCCAGGTATTTATTTTATGTGCTTTATTTATTTTTCATTTCCCCCTTAATCACAAATTAATTGTTAAAATGAACCCTTTAATTCACCCGCAGTTTCCACGCGCATTCGCGCTAAACACACATACTTTTTAATTAAAATAAACCAGCCGTTCACTTAGCACGCGCTACGTGCGCTACAGAGGCACTTTAAATTTTAAATTAAAATAAACCAACCGTCACATGAGCACGCGCTGGTAAAAAAGCGCTCCACATCACTTTAATTTGTAATCAATGAATTGCATTTAGAGACCCAATCGAGAATCGAAGTCCGGGAATCGAATAACTGCACCGCTTAACCTAATAATTGGTAATTAAATAACTAATAAGGAACCGCCGTTTTCTTGTTAAGGTTTATCACCTAATAAAAATTCACCCATTTTTAATAAATGATTACAATCAACCCTTCATTAAATTAATCCCCCCTCACTGCACTTAATTCCCCTTTTTAATGAAGCGTTTCGTGGGATGGGTATGCGCAGTCATTAGAGTTATTTTCCATGGTCCAGTCTTGGTTTATCACAGATGTAGTTTTGATATGTGTCGGATGTGGTCTTGTTTTGGTTTCCTGTCTTTGTTACGGTTACGGGTACGGTATGCAGTTTTTTCTTTTATTGCCTGATACAGGGTTCAGGGTGTTTGTCTGATGCATCACATGAAGCTTTCGGTCGCATTTGTCTCAAGGTCATGTCAAATTTTTTCTAGGATGTGGTTTGCTTGGGGTTAGTTGGTCGTGTCACGTTTTATTGGTAATTCTCTTATCCTTGGTTTTTGTATGTTGCTTTGCATGCATTCTCCTTGATTGTCTGTGTTTGTGGTGTGTGTGTAACCATCTGAATGGCGCCTTCTCATGCTCCTCCCCCTATCCAGTACGTCCCATTAGTTAGTAGGGATTACTCTTCCCTACTTACTTTTGAGCCCCTCACGAAGGCGGGACTTGCTGCTTTTGTGGCCACTCCTTTTCCATTGCTTCCAGAGGATCCGTCGTTATGTGATGAGTTCCTGGCCTCTTACAGCAAGAAGACAGGCGTAGTCCAAGGCATGTCTATGACATTGACATCTCGCGGCTTAGGGAAGGCTCTGTCTCTTCCCTTCAAAGGAGAACCTTTTGTGACCACTCGTCAGCTCTTCTCTAATGAAGAGATTCTCAAGTTGTTGCAGAAGCAGACAAGGGAAGTCCTTGATGTTAAGAAAGTGATAAACTCTTCAGGAGTTTCCTTTTCTATGATTACTGATCCCGTATGGAAGACGATGTGTCAGTTCCTTTAGGACAGGTTTATGCCTGCCAAAACGCCATCCCACTATTTGTCCAAAGAGCTTTTCACAGCTTCCAGGATGGTGTTGAAAGGAGTTGCTATTGATTGGAGTACATACCTCCTCACTAAAATGGATCAGCATTTTGTTAAAGTCACCAGGGGTAATGTTACCAACGTTACATACGGATCATATTTGTCTGCCTTCTTGACCTATTCAGGTTTACAGAAGACTGTGCCTCCACCTCCTCCATTAGATCCAGTACCTCCTCCTCCACCTTCCGAAGAGTCAGCACCCATTGACATTGAGGATGATGATTCTCTGCCTCCCCTGGTCATACAACGCAAACGCTTGAAGAGGGTAGCGGATAAAGCCCCTGCTGTACTTCCCTCAGTGCCTATCCCTGCTACTTCTAGCAGTGAACTCCCTGGGTATCTCACTTGCAATAACCTGTTCCGAGCACATAGAGAAGGATCTTTGGAGATCTCAGTTCCCTCCCTGAACAGTCTCGTCTCAGGAGATGCCATTCCTTTCCTCTGCAAGGATATTGTTGGGCCCTCTTGTTCCATTAATTCCTTCTCTTTCACAGCAGGACTTGGCTGCCCTACAGAGACAGGCTACTTTGTGCCCTTTATTCCAAGATAAAGTTGAAAGATTGCAGTCCAGAATGGACTTATTATGGTCTACCTTTGAGCAGTTTCAGGGATATGTCTTACCAGACTATTCTTTCTTTGTCCACTACCACTTACAGAAGTTGGTCTTCTATATGAAGCTTTCCACGATGGATTTACCTTTTCCAGAGGATGGCTGGAGTGGGGCTTGGTCTGCTGAGTTGTTGACAGAGGTAGTCAGATGGGTCTTTGACGATTCTGTCACACCAGACACCATGTTGATGTCATACATGTATCTACGAGGAGATTTGTTAATCCCAGATGAAGTAGATATGGCATGGTATGTGGGGGATGTGGTCTTACAGGCTGTTTTATATGTCAATCATTTGGAGTTGCGCATAGCTGATATGTTCCAGAGTTATTCCTCCAAAGTAGCTGATTGTCAGGATAATTCGTGGCATCCCATGATTGATTCGGTGGTCCTCAATCATAGACGATCTCTCTTGGGACCTTCTGTTCCTACCCTCCTCTATTACCAACAAATGGCTCACCGCTATGCTATATATATTTCCCTTTGTCAATCTAATTCCACAATAATTTTACCCCTTCTTTTCCAACCTTCATCTTTCCCTCAAATTCCTATTTTCACCTACTGTTCCTTTATTGAGGATAGGGTATTTTCCCCTTCTCCACCCTGTCCTTCACCCCTCATAAATGTACCCTCCACATTTCCTATTTATCAGTTAACACCGTTCCTTAGTGATTCCTTACAAATTTCTGCCACTCCTTCTTTAACCTTTTCTTCTTTTTATGATTTTTCCTATCCTTCCCTACATCCACTTTCCCTTATTCCACTACCCTCTCCTAACACTTCCATATCTCAACCACCTCAGTTGGTTAGTGACTATGACGGTTTTGATAATCAGATTTCCAGAAGAAGGGGATGGAGTTCGGATGATTGCCTTACAGGACCGCAGATTAATTGGCCAGTAATTCCAGGAGAATGGACAGCTTCTAGTCAAGCTTATCAAAACTATGTTCATTTTGCCCAACAATATTCACAGTCTGCAGATCCCTCAGTGAGATTAACTGCTCACTTTGCTTGGTACTTGGCGTATATGCATAGGCACTCTCATACTGATTCAAAGCCTATTCCAAAGTTATGCATGAATGTCAATGTTAGCATTGATTCCCAACAATTGGAGATATTGTATTTTCATGCCCTCTGTTTGCCTAGCAGATACTTGGTCCTGTTGGAAAGGATGTGCTGTCTCCAATTTTTTCAAAATCCTCCCAAAAACTTTGTAGATGAATCCTTATCTATGGATCGATTCCGACAACATCAATCTTTTAAGAGGGATCATCTTCATTGATACCTTTCCAATGTATAATGGAAGCTTTTAATGAACAACTTTCTTTTTGAAGGAGTCATTCAGATGGTTGTGTTGTGTATTAGTGTTTGTGTTGTGAATTCCTTTATGTCAAACAAACGTGGTGGTTTCCTATTGGATTTCGTGTACGAGCTATGTTTTGGAGATTTGTAGAGATGGGGTCGTGGTTGGAGAGTTGAAGCTGATGCTGATGAAGAAGAAGCAAATTCTTATATCCTTTACAAATTTGTGGTGATTTTTTAGTTTGATAAGAGGTGTTAATGAATAAAGGGTTTTCCTTTCTTTGTATTTTTCTATCAGAAACAGGTTATAAGTTGGGGTCGTGGTGGATGGATTCTTTGTGAAAAGATATTGAAGATCAAAGTTGAGCTTTTCAACTGAACTTGTATTCCCTTTTTTCTGGGTCGCGAGGACGCTTCCTTATTAAGTGTGGGGATATGTTGAGTGTTGAAATGACTTGTTTTTTGGCTGATTTTTGTTGTTTTTGAGAGCTGAATGGTTGATTTTTTGAGATGATTGATTGATTTGGAAGTGGTTTGAGAGTGTTTTAGATGATATTGATTGTGTTTTGGAAGTTCATGATGTTTGTTGGTGGTTCTGTGATGTTCTGATAGGTTTTGAATGGTTCTGTATACCTTCTGTTTTGTTCTGTTTTGGTCTGTTTTGTTCTGATTATCTTCTGTAAGGAGGGATGAAGTATTGATTGATGAAGATTGAGATTTTGTGAAAGTTTATTGAATGGTTTGTGAGAGTTTGAAATGGTTTGAGAGTGAGTTATGAGGTTTTGATAACCTTCTGTAGGTCTTCTATAGAGCTTCTGCTTCTGTTCTGTTCTGTACTATAGCTGTTCTGGTACTGTTCTGTAGACTGTTCTGTATGCTTCTATAAGTGTTCTGTGGAATGTATGTGTGACTTTGGGAAAGTTTTCTAGCCTTGGAAAGAGGTGAATACAAGTGCAAAAGAGCTGAGAGAAGTGGAAGAAGTAGCTGCTGAAGACTCAAGAGAAGACTAGAGTGAAGTGACAGTAGTGAGCTGTGAAGAGACACTGTAGTGGCTCTGGTGACCCTTCATATCAGACATACCTCTTGGGAGGGGTATCCACGACCTAAGAGTGATTATTGAGAGTAATTTTGAGAGATTGTAGTGAGGATATGATGTATTATTGATGGAGAGAGAGAGAGAGAGTTAGAGATAGCCAATTCTACTCAAACAGAGTGATTGTATATGAGAGATTGAGAGAGAAGACTATGAAGATATTGAAGATGAATACTATGTGATGTATTTTCATTCTAAGATGGTGTATTCCTTTGCTTTCTTTGTTCCATTGATGGATTTTGTGAAGATATTGAAGAATATGGTTGATTCTATTAAAACCGTGGGAGGTCTACATGATGCTGCATGAAGATTTGTTGTGCCTGGTGTTCTTTTCTTCATTGTGATCATATGAAACATGATAAACAAGCTTGTTGATGTTACAAGATAGATTTTCTTGCAAGAGAATTCCCTTTTCCTTGGTGTTCCTCTCGGGGCTCCACCTTCTCCTTGCATATCTAGCATCATTTCATTTACACCTTTACCGAACATTGCAATGACATACTTGTCATAGAATTCCAAGCCCAATATCACTTCAAAATCATCCATGGGGATTACTAAGAAGTTGAGTTTTGCTTTCCACTTGTCAGCTTCTACTTGGACTGCAAAGACTTGTTTCACTTCCTTGGCTTCTCCTTGTGCGAATGTTACTGTTAATCCTTCTGGGGCCTTAGATAATTTTAATCCATGTTTTGTTGCACACCCTGGCGTCATGAAGTTGTGTGTTGCCCCTGTGTCCACCATGATGGGTTGGTTTCCTTTTCCCACTCGGCCTTTAATGTATAGATGGTGAACTGCCGCTACTTTGGCTGCCATGCAATGGGGTCGAGCGCTAACTGTCCCTACCCTTGGGTGGTCCATGCTTTCCTCACTTCCATTTGGGATTTCCTGGATGCGCGGTGGTTGTGGTTCTTCTCCTCCATAAGCGCTAGTCGCATTCACCCTTGACCGCTTGATGACGATGTATCTTCTATCGAGCATCTCTTTTGGTAGTGTGGGCCCCTGCATTTGAAGCATATGATCCCGATGGACGGGTTTGGGGGTCTCCACCATGATGTATTTGATCATGTGGGCCCATATGATGTGCTAGGGGTTGGCCTGTAGTGATTGTTTCCCCATCATCTTGCTGCTCCTCTTGGTACTAAGGCAGTTTGTGAAACGGCCGTGGTGGTGGTGGTGTTTTGGCTCCTTGTATCTGTGAATGCCCCTCTAGGGGCATTGGGCCTTTGGTTCCATGAGTTGTTGTTGAAGTTGTTGTTGAACCTGCTTTGGTTCCCCTGTGTTGTTCTTTTGTCTTCCAAGTCCACTAGTCTTTCGGCCATTCTCATGGCTTTTGCTAAGCTTGTTGATTCATGTCTCTCCACATCTCTTCTAGCCCATTCTTGCATCCCAAACAAAAATCCATGCAATTGAGTGTCTGTATCCATGTTTGGTAGATGCAGCATAATCTGCCTATATTTGCTAACGTATTCTTTCATCTTCCCTTGTGTTTGCTTGAGGTTCCTCCATTCATCTCTCACTTTGAATTTTTCCATATTTGGAATGAAGTAGTCCTTCGATTCTTCTTGAAAAGATGGTGTGGTCCTGCTCTTGCTCCAGCAGGTACCAACTGGCAGCGTCCTCCTCCAAGTAAATGGCTACCACCTCCGCCTTCCTGTCTTCATACTTCAAGTACTTGTCCACCTCTGCGATCCATTTCTTCAAGACCAGCCCATCTCTCTCTCCCTTGTACTTGGCTGGTTGGGGCATCTTGAATTTTCCATAGTCGTCTTTTGGACTGTCACTGTCTTCCTCCTCTTTACGGTGGTGCTTCTTCTCCTTCTTCTTGTCTTTCTTCTTACTTCCTGCTTCTACTACTTTCTCCTTCTCTTTCCTTATATCTTGCACCCTCCTAGATGTCTCCTCTCTACCCATTCTATCTATCTCCTCTTGCATTCTGTGTCTTTTCTCCTCCTCTTGCTATTGTATCACCCATTCTCTATAGCCCTGCTCCACTTCTAGTTTTTTCTTCCTTTTCTCCTCCTCTTCCTTCATCTGCATGTTCCTCCATATTGACTCCAGCATGCCTAACATGCCATCTAATTGCCTTTCCAGTCCGGCCACCTTCTCCTCTTGGGCCACTCTCCATTCTTGCCCTCTACTCTTCTTCCTCTCCTCCATTGTTGGGAGGGTGACATTCTCCCTTTCGTCCTCCATGTGGTTGGTGGTGATGTCGGTGCGGGGAAGCTGCGATGAGGTCGGCGCGGGGAAGCCGTGTCTCGCCTATGGTGGAGTGGGTCGTGCTGTAGGGAAGCCGTGTCACGTCTTCAGATGGTGGGGTGCCAGGGTTGGGGCATCACGTCAGGGGCCGACGCATCGAGGGGCGTCGCGACGAGGGTCGATGCACCGTGGGGCGACGCGACGTGGGGCATCGCGCTGTGGGTCGTTACTACTTCGTTCTCTTCAGGCACTGGATCTTCTCTCCTGCTTCCGTGAGCACTCCTTCACTTCGAGCAAGAGTCGCTCTGATACCAAGTGTGATAAACCTGCACTCGTTACGCATTCAATATGGCACAGAAATGTAACACGATATATGAGCTCAAGGTATACTCTTATATTATTCAATCCAAAAAGCGGGACAACATAGACACATCCCAGGACTACACCCTCGTGACGCTGCACATAAGAGGGTTCACCACTGGGTATAGGGAATCACATGTAGTGTGGAAACAAGGCAGGGCTTTGAGTCACTACTACTCCCTATATAGGTGCATTTGGTTGCAACGGCATGGTATAGCTATAAAGCCCTTACACCCCCCCCCACCTCCTCCCCCTCAAATGGCCTCATGGCGAGGGGGCGACACGAATATTTGCTCGTATAGTGTCAAGGCCCGCCCAATGAAAGGGCAATGTTTGCCCGTCAAGGCCCAAGCTTAGCAAGGCCCTGCATCGATGATTGCATGCCCAATAGCGGTACTTCATACCGCTCACAAACACCCCTTTTCCAGCGGGGTCAGCAGCCAATTTTGGTGAGGGTTCGAAATTTGTGGCGGGGTTTTTTTTCATGCCAAAAGCACCGGCCTAGATCCTCCCCACGGTCTACAGCTCCCTTGAACCGTCGATCCCAACTCCCCCCACTCCCCCGTGGCACATTGAGGGCCCCCCCCCCCCCCCCCCCCTTCGGACATGGGTTAATAGAGAAGTGGACAAATTGGCATGGAACTTGTGCAACTTGCAAGGTTTTGTAGGTCCCTTCACTCACCCTCCCCTACTGAAGCCTCAAAATCAAAAAGGAGATCTTGTGTTCTTTGGCATCGAAGGAACAAGCCATCAGAGGTCCTTGGAATCACCGATCTTAAGGACATCGAAGTCTTGGTGGAGCTACAATTCTTTGAAAATGGCCGTTTTGCATGCACTTGTCCAAAAAATTGCAGGATCAAGAACCTTGCAAGAGAGTGCATGCCAAAAAAGTGGAGGTGTGCCTTAGAAGGTCGGTCCACCAGCCCATCCATGCCTCCTCTTTCAAAGCCAATTCACAGCGGCCACTTGCCAAAGACAAAGTACTCGCTAAATCTTGAAAGGAAAATCAAGGTCCAAAGAATCAGACACAGAAAGGAAAGTAGACCAAGAAGAGTGAGAAAATATCCTTCAGACAACCTGCCAGAGCGCCTCTTGTGGATCGAAACATCTATGCACCAATCGATGGAATTGATGACTTATTGGATCGAAACATCTATGCACCAATCGATGGAATTGATGACTTACTGGATGATGTAGATGCATTCTTCTAGCAAACCCAAGTACGTGTCCAAAGTCACGACTTGCACCTTGAACGTAAGGGGGCTGGGGGTAGACAGAAGTTTGAAAGTCTGCTATGGATCAATTAAAATGCATATACTGCAAATTTTAGCCTTGCAGGAGCGAAAGTTAGACGAGGATGGATTCGAAGAGATCAGATATTTGATGGGTATGCTATCTTTGGTACGCCCGATTGCCATGGGAGAACTGGAGGCACTTTGTTGGTAGTGAAGGAAGAGTTGCACTCATCCTTACCTTGAGAAATAGTGGAGGCAGTGTGGTGGTTGCAAATTTGGTTGGTTGTTGGTGAACCCATACCAGTCATCTCAGTATGCGCACCAATTATGAGTGCCGCCCAAGCTGAGATATGAAGCCAACTATATGCGCTTCTAAAACAGACACCCATACTTATCATGGCTAACTAGCATATCGCCCTATATAATGAGGATTGCTCACATGGCAATGACAATACACTGTAGGTACAAAGAGACATATGGGATGATCTTTGTACTAATTCACATGACGCAATTTGGTACTACATTTTCAGGATGAGGAGAGTATGGGCTTTACTTGGCATGATAGGGACATTGGCTGTATGTGCAAGCAAATGATCTTGTCAATGGGATATATGTCAATCAAGACACTTGGTGGCTTTAAGGTCAAGAAACTATCACATGTTAAGGATCAAAACTTTGTGCCTATTTGGAATGAAGCTAGGGATGCACATACAACCTTGGACTTGGGATGAAGGCTGTGTTAGGAGGCAATTATAAGGGCAACAAAGGTGCATGGAAGAAACACTTCCGAAAGAATAAAGAGGTAGCAATAGGTGGCATCTTGTAGCACCAAGCTACTTAAAGCATCAAGAATAATCCCTGTGATTGCGTAATCCCATCAGTTGGTTAGAGAGATTCAAATTTGCCTGAAGGTCCAGGAGGAGCAGAAAATACAAGCGGGAAAAATTCAACACTGCCCAACCAATTCAACCGGGGCATGCACAAGCTTATTCCTTGACAGATCTAAGCCCACTCGTTGGAGGACTTTAACCATGTTGTCCTAAATTTCATACAAGTTACTCAAAAAGCAATATAATTGGCCTTCCTTGACATATCTAAGCCCACTCGTTGGAGGAATTTAACCATGTTGTCCTAAATTTCATACAAGTCACTCAAAAAGCAATATAATTGGCCTTAAGAGTCAAATATGTCTCGCCAAATACAATCCATGCTTAGTATCTTGCAGGAAAGAAGAAGAAATGCACCTACTCTAGGAATGCTTGGTAGTCTGCCCAGTTTGGAATCTTGTTAAGAGCTGGCTCAAAGCAGCCAATCTAAATCTGAGACATCTGATAAAATTGGAATGATACAGAGAAGATTGCCCCTGCACAAGGATGACATGCACAGTCATAGAAATGGCCAAAGGGGAAGCAAATAAGGATCTAAAGTATCAACAGATGCTAAAAGAGATCCTATTCAAAGAAATAAATCCTAAACTCAAGCTCAAGTATCTAAACTTCTCTACAGATGAAGGACTTGTCTACTTCAAGACGAGACTGTGCATACCATCGAGTCAAGAACTCAAGAAGAAGATGCTTTGGGAAAACAACCAATCTAAGAAATGAATTTACTAGCATGAAAGTTGCCTTGTTTGAAGACTTACCCAATTTTGATGAACAAATTGCAAAGCGGTTCTATGTCATCCATGCAATTGTGTTCAGGTTTATTTAGGAATGAAGTTGCTTTAGTAAACTGGAAGATAACGCCTATGGATAAGAAGAGTGTTATGCAGGCCTTACTTAATAAGAAATATCTCTTGCAAACTAGGTAGATCCAAATGGATCTTCTTGTAATATACGAATAGTGATACTTTGTGTGCAAGCTACTCCTCCATACTCTCCAACCCAGCTACCAGCAGCAGCTACTCGTTCAACTTTCATGGGCTCATGGATGGAGAGGAAGGTAGAGGCCTGCTACTTGTGTGAATCTTGACCACTACATGTGGGCTAGTGGTCTAGCAGAACAATATGCAGCCTACATCCTCCAAAGCGGAAATCTTTGAGGAGCTCTGGGCATGGATGTTGCTCGACATAGCCTTTCGCCATGATCAAGGGGTTGGTGGTTCGTGAATTCAGCATAGTAAGGCCACGGAACTCCCCAAAAAGCCGTCGATCATCATCGTCCTACACTGACAACCAATTGAGCTTTCGTATGAATCATTCGATCTGTAAGGCTGGATCCAGATGATGGAGGAGGCAGCAATGCAAATCTGACGAGCCTTTTGCCTCTTTAGTGTGGATGGGGAATCCGGAGGCAGAGCGTGCTATAGGAAGGAAAGCGTTTTTCTTGAATGCCACTGTAGAAAAACGATGGGTTTGGAGGAAAGAAGAGGGAGGTCTCAGCCACTTGAGATATTCCATGCCCCGTTATATGTCTATGCCGCCCCTTGTGTGACCCCGACCTTAGCCAATCATATGATAAGTGGCTCTCCGGCATGTGCCGTGGCCATCTGTTGAATTTATGAAAAATTGGATTAAGTGTAATTGGGAATCGTTAGAGGGCAAGGCCCTCATAGCTCAATACTTGCCAAGCCAAACAACTATTTCTCCTCTCTCTTTGATACAAAAGAGCTAGCCCTCAAAGTTATGAGCCATGGATAGTGGATGCTCCATAACTCCCCAATCTCGCTCTTTGAGAATGGGAACACTCAAGAATCAACCTAAACTAGTGAAAATCCTGGTTTGGGTGGAACTCTTGGTTTTATTGATACATCTTCACATGTTTCTCAAACACATAGAATCTCCATTAGGAAAAATCATAGGACAAAGTCTTGTTACCTCCAAGAATCCAAGTTGGCACACGTACATTCTAATACAAATTAACATACCATATGAACTTCTTGATATATTAGAAATCACATGTGAATCTGGTTAGCATGAGTTGGACCAACTTGTAATCTATAAGAATTTGCTAAATTCCTATTTCAGATGCTCAAAGTAGGGGGCAATTCATTAGATATCACCTCAATCTTATACATGTTGAACCCTCGAAACCCCCTTTTGATGAAGAACCACAAGATCATGGATTTCAACCCTTAAACAATAGGGAAAAGGATAGCAATAGAACTTAGAAACCCCAAGGAGACAAAAACAATAAGACAATAGCACAAAACAAATTTTCTTCTCTACTCATGGAACTTAAATTTTGGGACCCATGGTGACCCCTCCTCTAGCCCTCAAAAGGGCACAGAAAAATGCCCCTCCAAAGACCCCTTGCTAGCCACCAATGTGCATGTCGATGTTTCTTCAAGGAAGTTGACATGTTAGATGCAAATAAAGAATCCCTCCCTCCTAAACAGTTATGTGAATAGAAATCACCTCCCTTAAGAGAGAACAACTGTCCCTCCAAACATAGGTATTCTAAAATTGGCATTGTCTCTCTAACATAAACAAAGGTGTCAATATGTAAAGGGAACTTACTAAAAATAAATGAAGATGAATAAAGCAATCAAGATGATCTCATTCAATACAAAGGGGCTCTTTGACCTCATCAGAGTCAAAATCATAAAAATTTAGATGGCACATGACTCTTTATCAATTGATATTATATGTTTGAAAGAAGTTAAAATTATCGATAATGATCTAGATAGGAATTTAAGAAGTTAAAATTATCGATAATGATCTACATAGGAATTTAAGAAGTATTTGATTAGATTATGCTTGGCACTTCACCAACCATAGAAGTAGAAGTGGAGGTGTAGTGATCAAGGTTCACTCCAGAATCACAAACACAATCAAGTAGGCATGCAAGGATCTAAATAATCAATGGGCAGCAGTTGTTTGCAAAACAAATGAAGAGTTTGCAATTGTTTCCTTGTATGCATATTGTCCCTTTTCTTGTAGATCTAATATTTGGGATGCACTTAATTGTTTTACATGCCACACAAATTTGATTCGTGACTTTAATATGGTAGAGTCTCTTCCCCAAAGATTAGCATACTTCCCAAAAGATTAGCCACTTCCCCAAAGATTAGTAGCACAAAAGGCATGGGACACAATGTGGGATGCAGAAGCTTTGTTGCTAATTGCATTGACAGTTCAGTAGTCTATCATCCCCCACATTCAATGTGCAACCTCTTGACGAGAAGCACGGTTGATCTTGGAGTAGATGTTTGTTGGAAATAATGAGACACGCATCTCTTTCTTGAAGAAAGAGCTTGAGACTGTGAAGATGAATGAGGGTGATTCTATGCAGGATCATCTAAATAAAATTCAGGACTTGCGTGAGCAGCTTAAGAATGTAGATGAGTACTACTTAGATGTGTAGTTGATATCCACTACTTTGAATTCATTGCCACCCTCATATTTGGCCTTTCATACGGTCTTGAACCTCATGATGAGGATCTCTCCATAGCCACTTTCTTTCCTTCAATTGGTCAGTTTTCTATTAGAGGAAGGGAAGACAAGAAAAAACAGTGGTGTGGATGTTATAGCCTTTGAGTAGGCTTTTATGGGGCAAGGTAGAAGGGCGAGGCCAGCTAAGCTAAAAATGCTCTGCAGAGCTCTAGGACTTCAAGTACTTCATTGAGTAGCAAGAAATAGGGGGCACACAAGCCAAGAAGAGAAAATGCCATTATTGCAAGAAGCCAAGTCACTACATCACAGAATGTAGGAAGCACATAGCCAAGGACAAGAAGGAGTCAGGGATGTCTATTTCTGATGCACCTTCCACTGCTAATGAGTCCGCGTCTTTTGTTGCAGACCGTGACTATTGTCTCTATACATGAAGTTATGACTCTTCTTGGGCTGATAGAGCATTTAGTTCTACTAAGGATGCAAGCACATGATTCTTTGATAGTGGTGCTTCCAAGCACATCACATCTTGCACATATTTGTTTTCTTTTGTTACTGTAGCCCTGATTGGCAAATTTGTACAATGTGCCAACAATGCATCATACCCTATTAGAGGCATTGGGAAGATTGTGTTGACAGCCATTGCTGGCTCTATTCTCCGCTGCAGGATGCCTTATTTGTGCGAAGCATAAAGAAGAATTTGCTACCTATTTCTTCTTTGGCAAGGTGTGGTTTGCAAGTCACCTTTTGATGATGACAGATGTATGGTCAAAGATAAGGAGCACATAACTTTGGTTTTGACTAGCACTTTATGTCATAGGTTATATGAGTTGGATGCTTTTTTAGTTGATCAGTCGGTCTATTTAGTGTCTACTCTCACTGCGCTATATCACAAGCGGAGTGAACTCATTTTGGACCTATATGAATGGAGATGGCCGTGGCCTCTTTTTTGCCTTGAAAAGATGGCTTTTGGCTAATGGAATGGAGGCAATATCTTGAGTTCTCCACAGTTATGTTCTATACATGAATTTTGACACAGAGAGAGAGAGAGAGAGAGAGAGAGAGAGAGAGAGAGAGAGAGAGAGAGAGAGAGAGAGAGAGAGAGAGAGAGAGAGAGAGAGAGAGAGAGAGAGAGAGAGAGAGAGAGAGGTGTGCGGTGCATGTGCGCGCGCATGTGTATGCACGTGTGCACACATGCATGCATACTCAAACTTTCTCAAAATTTTGTAACACTTCACTCGAGTTATACATTTTGATAATATGTTTGGATCATTAATCACCATGTAAGCTCAAGTCAAATTCTAAGGCCTTGGTTGTAGCTTTGGTTAATAAAGATAGAGGAGGGTGACATATTTAGAAGAAACAACACGCAAGAAGAGACTAATTAAAGTATCGAAGGGCAATTTATTGAGATGTTGTAACTCTCTCTCTCTCTCTCTCTCTCATGCATGAAGCACTCTATCTGTATTTTTGTGAGTGAACTCAATTCAAGAATTAAAAAAAGGTTCAAATACTTTATGAGCTTTGCCTTGCAACTTCACAATGATGCCAACTATACCAAGTGAAGTTACTAGGCCTTGTTAATGGTGAACTAGTATTTGTTGGTTCATTGATTCCAGATATTAAAGGTCATAAAATGCATCACCATTGATATTCGCTAAGCTCTTAAATGGCTTATTTTATGAATTCATAATAACATGCTGGGCTTAGGTTTCTAATGCATTGGTAGAAGTTTTTAAGGCTTGATATTTTCTTAGACTCATTAAGCCTCTTCAAAGCTATACTAGAAACTAAAGTGTGATGATACACATGTATCTTCTTAGTCTCATCATGCCTCTTCAAATCCTAATTTTCTATGAGCAAAGTGTATGCGAAGTGAATGAGGGATCAACCTTGTCAGCTTTGCAACGGTGCCAATTGTGCGAAGCATGTTTAATAGACATGCCTACTAGTTTTAATAATCATACATGTAATAGCAGCTAAACCTCTGCCTTTTAAAAAATGGCATTTACTTTGGACTACTCTCAATCCAACCCATAGATTTGGATATTCTATACTTTTTGCTTAGCTCAAGCCCTAGTGTTTGGAGTTCTATAAATTGTGCTTTGTTATGGCTCTATACATTCTACTTGTTGAATGAAATTGATGGAAATGCCATAAATTCTATTTGGTTACGATTCTATAAATTCTACTTAGCTAACCTCAAAAACCAAATGCTTGGAATTCTACTTTAGGGCTCATCACCTAACTTCGGAAACCAAGAGCTTGAAATTCTTCTTCATGATGCTTGTGAATTAGGGCTCATCAACCATGTGACCTAAACCTTGCAATTCTTCTTCAATAGGGTTGTGAATCAAGGCTTATCACTTGTGACCTAACCTTAGAAACAAAACACTTGAAATTCTTATTTGTTAGGATTGTGAATCAAGGCTCATCAGATGAGACCTAACCCTGCAAACGAAACACTTGCAATTCTTCTTCAATAGGGTTGTGAATCAGGGCTCATCACGTGTGACCTAACCCTAGAAACGAAAATTCTATTGTCATTAGGGTTCGATAGGTTCTACTACCGGATACAAGTGTTATGATGAACTAGTTGTATCCACATCAACCACCCTAGTTTCCAACCAAATGCTTTTTATGTTTCCTGTGGCACAGTGCCACAATTACATGGACAGGCTTTTTGTTTCCTCGCTAGCTCCCTTCCTCGATTTCTTCTGCAGCTTCTTCGATGATGAGCATTACTTCGATAGAATTGTTGGTGATGATGCTCAAATCTTTGCAGAAATTTGGCCTGGTGAGAAGAAAAATATGGAGGTCGGTTTTCTCTGCAGAATGTTGTCCGTCTCACATGCTCCTCTCTCTTTCTTTGTCCTAGTCTTGCCTTCTCGCATATGCTATCAGTGTGATGTGCTTGTATGCTTCTGACTTTTGTGATTATCATGACCGCCTGCGAAGATGGCCCGATATGCTCTCCCTTTTCTGTCGAGGACTCGAGGCACTGTCTACACCCCGGGCCTTTCTTTCGCATGCGCCGTTGCAGATCTGGCCCCTAAGAGTGTGCAATATTAAACTCTTATCGGTGCTTCGTGTTACAGGAGCTCGATTTTCTGTTCTGCTCTCTGTGTCAAGCTTAAATGCCACATGTTTTAGCGATTTTCTGTTCTGCTCTCTGTGTCAAGCTTAAGCGCCACAAGTTTTAGCGACATGTCTGGACATGATAAAGAGAATGTTGCACAAGTGCTTGCTCGTTGTTGTAAATGCATGATCCTAACAGAACAAATGTTTCATTCGCTTTGCTTGCTGACGGTCGAGCGCTGGTTTTGGTCTTCACACCTGCGCTCAACATTTACTGCAAGCTACATCATAAACGTTGTGGCGTTCTCTGCGTCAAGTGCCGTTGTCCCTTAATGGATCGGTACACGTAGGGAGTGCCTAACATGTGTAGTAAGCTACGTTCCTTGCGTTTTTTGTTGTTTTGCTTTATTTAATTCCGTGGAAGATGTTAAACATTCAGTTTAGGGGTCTAGTTTTGATACTAAATTTATATAATGCTGTTCGTTACCCTTTTGACAAATATATAGAAATTTTTGTTGCTCAATTGTCCCGTATCGTGCAAAGATTTGAGCGGAAAATCTGATAGATGTGTTTACATGAGGTAATTGCCCATCCCAGTGATCAAACGTAGCAATGACCCTGCAGCAAAATGGAAGTGTGTTGACCTTGGTGCTCCATGACATGTTGAAAACTATATTGCAGTGAAGACAAAAGGACGTACTGGTTGTTCTAAGTATTCGGCTGAACCAGCACGATGTGTTATTTTCATGGCTGCAGCGTAAGGATTGCATTCTTGGATTTCTTCGTGATACCTTTGCTTGGGAGCTTCGGACATGCCACTTTCCCTACTCAGAATATTGGACATTAAAGTTTGTTAGCTATCCATATGCATATTAGCCTATTAACACCTTAAATAGACGTCTTAAATCAGCATATTTCTATCTTGTTATTCCAAGCCAGCCATACTTCCTTAGGATGGTGAATTGAAAATGATGTGTATCTCATGATAACAGTCCATGGATGTTCACATAGTGCTTTGAGTGAGATGAAGTTGATGAAATTTAGACACAATATTTTCATGTTGCAAAAAAGGGGTTTGCATAAGGATAGATGTATATTTTGACCATCCATGGGATAATCAAGGTTAGTTAAAAGTACAATCAAGTTGATTAAGTGAATTTTTAATACAATCATTTTCCATATCTTCAGAGTTTAGGTGAAATTTTGCTCAAATAACTGGATTATCCATGAAATTGGGGCCACCATCCCTTTTTCCTCCTAGCCCAAATCCAATAATACACACAACATTGGTATGTGATTAGATGGGGCCACCATCCCTTCTTCCTCTTAGCCCGGACCCAATAATACACACGACATTGGTATGTGATTAGATGAGGCTATGCTAGTAAGTAGTGTCGATCGAACATGTAGGGTGACCCACTAAGCATCATGATTCATATATAGTCTATCTTATCTAGTAGCCCTCCAAAGATTGACGAATTTCTTACTATGCCATGTACAAGGAAGCTTTGAGGTGTTGTTGGAAGCAAGTGCTACATCAATTAACTCCTTGGAGACTTCTAGATTATGCCAGCTCTCTCTTTCTTGAACCACCATGTTTCCTTTTCCATGCCAGCGATAATATTCTAGTAGAGTTATGTTCTAATCTTATAGGAGGAATGTCTTATCCTCTATAAGCACATTGCTGATTTCATTTGATAGGATAGCCCTATCTATAGATCAGTTTGGGCCATAAATTGACGTTATATCAGCCTTCTCTTTCCCCATAATCAATGCATGTACCTAGTGCACTTCAATCACCTCTATGCAAGACCTCTTGAATTAAGGGCATTTTGAATGAGCAACATGACATCCCTGTTTCCTTCATAGTGATAATCCGTGCAGACTTTGCAACCTTGGAATGCTACCTTTTGCAATTTTTCCATTCCTAGGTTGACTTCTTGTGCCATTATGTGCCTTTTGCACCATCCCTCTTTGTATGCCTTTGCAAAGTGTTCATCTTTTTTGCACATGCAGCATGCATTTAAGAAAAGTTGAGAACTTGACATCAACCAATAACTAATCCTATTAGGATCAAAGCACTTGAGCATTTTATGATTTTCTCTCTTATCCTAGAATTTAAAAGCTCATTTATCCAATTTAAGTGCTTCATTGGTTGATGTTGATGCAAGAACATAAAGAACTTTGCTTAGAGCTTTTATCAACACATTAAGCTCTTTATCCAACCATATGCCTAAAAATCTAACCCATATATGCATTCAAACTAAAAAACCTATTTAGAAAAGAAATAGGTGCATGATGAAATAAAGTTAGAAGAATTGCATTGGATTTGAAGGTAAACCAGAACCATAAGATAAGCTTCATCTTCTAGAGGGGTTCTCCCCTCTTCTCATTCAATGATTTCTAATAATCGTGCATCCTCTTTTGTAGCTCCTCCATGTTTTTGTCAAAAAGCATTGGCATAGTCCATCTCCAACTTGCATTTTCTCTCAGCCACATTTGTGTTCATGCTCGATGTTGTATCATCTCTAGTTGCTTGTTTACATCCCTAGACCCCTTGAATTCGTGGAGGAAGGAATGTCACTTGATATCTCAAAACATGACTATTACTACATTTAATATAGCTACCCTCTTTAATGGGTCACACATCACATCAGACTCTCCGCTACTATGTGAAGAACCAAGGCGTAGGCCTAATAATAGGTCCTCCATTTCTTTACAAGTTTGGTGGGAGCATTTATATATCTCGTTTCATCAAGCAAAATCTTAAATTATGTTTTGACTTCTCTCAAGAAAATACAATATAGAATTTTTGTTAACAAGTTGAAGTTTTGAGGTAGAATGTCCTCGTAATAGATTGATTGTCATTTATATGTCAAATGAAAATGGAATTGTTCCAACAATATCCTTGTCTATCCTTGCATGCATTAGTCAATATAATTGATAGGTTAAAATTGCAACATAATTGCAAATTTCATTTGAAGAAATGATTGTAGTAATTGATTATGTCAATCATTCAAGAACTAGGGAGAAATACATTGTCTAGTATGTTCATATGTCAATTTAGCAAAATATTACCAATGAAAGTGATCTTTGAGATTTACTATGTCTTGCTTGTCATGAAGCAACACAATGAATCCTTGTGGTAGAATGTGTCAAGAAAACATAACATCCAGTTATTTGTTTGAGTTCTTAAATATAATCCCGGAGATGCAATAGTTCTTCTAATCCATTGTATCGATGCAAATTGTACACATGATTTTTTGAATGAGAATATCATTTTCTTTATATTATCTATAATAGATAATCTTGTGATTCACTACATTATTTCAAATTTCAGCCAAACAAATAGGCACTATAGAGAAAGCAAAACTATAATGTAGTTGGAATAAAAGTAAATATTTTAGATAGTATTATATTTATTAATTAACCTTCTTAATGCTTGCATAAACGCTTAGTCATGTTGCACAAACCCTTAGTAGAAGTGGACTTTCTAAGCAACATTGTTGCAACATTTATATTTAACATTGATGTAAAAGTAATATATATTTACCAATGATAAAAAATTAATACATTAGTAGAGAAGAAGTTTTGACCACACCTAGCCATGGAATTTATGCTATAATTTCAATAATCTCCCTTGCCATCAAGTGCAAATCCAATTTGCTACTTTATAGTAGCAAGAACAACATACTCGATAATAATGTACACCATGCACATCTAGATATAAATATTGAATGAATTCTTGCATTTACGTAGTCAACATCATTTCAAAGTAATCTACAATACACTACTCTTCACTATCAAACTTATCTCCCATTAAGGAAAACTTGGATTGTTATTTAGGCCTTGTAAGAAATTAAACATCATTTCAAAGGAATCTACAATACAGTACTATTCACTATCAAACATATCTCCCATTAAGGAAAACTTGGACTCATATCTAGCCTTGTAAGAAATTACACCTCAACATAGTGAAAGGTAATTCAAAACACATTAAAGGTAGCATAACATTTAATATTTTTATTTTTTTTTTCAAAATATATAAATGAGCATAAAGCTTTCAACATAGTGAGAGGTAATTCAAAACACATTAAAGGTAGTATAACATTTAATTTTTTAAATTATTATTTTTTCAAAATGTACAAATTAGCATAAAGCTTTGAAGTCCTCAATAATTTTTAGTTATGATTAAAAAGGTCAATAGTTGAAATAGACTAATTAAGTACTCAAAACTTGACGGCTCATGTTTAGATTGATTTGGATTATTGGCACACTCTCTTCTTATTAAAGGTTGAGACAATATATGGAGCAAAGTCTCAAGCTATGTTTTGACACATTATGTATTAGAAAATTCTCATTCAATATATTCTCCTTTTTTGG
Organism: Lygodium microphyllum; assembly: GCF_053477565.2. Taxonomy (NCBI): domain Eukaryota; kingdom Viridiplantae; phylum Streptophyta; class Polypodiopsida; order Schizaeales; family Lygodiaceae; genus Lygodium; species Lygodium microphyllum. The sequence continues at coordinate 38,892,927 of NC_141139.1, read as the reverse complement.
AATCAACTTGAGAAACCTTACAAAAGATTAAGAAGCTCAATAGGGTTGAGTCAACATCATAGATGGAGGTGATGGGGGCCAAATAATCATCAGACATGTATAAGAGAGATGTGCATCACCTCCATGTAGAGCTTGATTGTGAATACAAGTCATAACGTAAGACAAATGAAGCTTGTCTTATGTTTTCTATGACCAAAGAAATGTATGTATCATAAGGATATAAGAATATAGATTTGTGGATCAAGGACATTTTATTTAAAATATCCTCTAGAGAACTCTACACCTCCATTCAAGGAAATAACGTTCTTGATTAGTTTTGTTAGAGATGAATATATTTGCCTTGCAAGAATACACACAGCATTCAGATACAATTAGCAACCTGTGCAAGTTAGAAAGAGATTTTCTAGAGAGAGAATACCTATAAAGGCTAACACTAGATCAATGCAAGAAAAAACTATTAAAGATTAGGGATACTATTTTGGAGCTTGAGGAAAAAGGGATCTAATAAGGCTTCAAAAAACTATTGAATATTATTAGTATCCTGCGATATCGGCCTCTTAGAAGGCCAATATAAGAAATAATATCCTAGAAGGTTAATAGGCCATTCTTTTGAAGCTTGAAAAAACTATTGAATATTATTAGTATCCTGCGATATTGGCCTCCTAGAAGGCCAATATAAAAAATAATATCCTAGAAGGTCAATAGGCCATTCTTTTGAAGCTTGAGAAATAAAGGAATCAATTAAGGCTTAAAGAACAAAGGGTTCACAAATAGTGTAGAAAACTTTTGAATATTCAAGACATGATGTTGCCATCATATGTATAGATATGCAGCTAGCTATGAGATTCAAGGGGAATGGAAATAAAGTCCTTAGTTTTGTGAACCTTTTGCAACAATTAAGGCAGATTGATAATACTTTTTTTGAAAAACCCATCTATATATCAATGAAATCAAGTTTTGTATATCTATCTAGCTACTTTCTCACATGCTATGAGAAGTGCTTAGTAATTTATATGTTTTCACTTGTAGCGATCTCATGTTTTTAATGCTTGTTGTAAAACCTTGATGATTTGATGCCACATATTCTCGTTTACGCCCTGTCTACATTCTTGATGTTCTAATTATGATTGTTTGTGTGTTGCCATGTCTAGAGGAGATGATTCCATGGCTATTTATGCATTTTCACAGGTTAGAGGAGTAGTAGGTTTAAAAAAGACACCA